>NC_081185.1:33119853-33236686 GCF_029867415.1 Vicia villosa | reverse complement strand
ACAGTGTCTCTATCCACTTTGCCATTCTTGTCAGGGAAGAAGAGAAAATAGATATGAGATAAGAATTTGAAAGATGAGTTGGAATTTGATGTGAGATTTTATGGAAGAAAATGAGAGGTATTTATAGAATGGAAAGAAGGAAAGAGACGTTGGGGAATGATGTGATTCCGTACAAAAGGAAAATTTGAGTGGAAGTAAGATTTGAAAGAAAGTGTATGATAGTGTTGGAAAAAAGAGAGATTTGATTTTTTGAAAAAGAGATTTGAAAAGATTTTTGCAAATAATGGAATATAGTACAAAAATTAGTGGGAAACAAAAGATAATAATAATAATAATCTACTTGTTACCAGTACAGTCTGAGTTTCCTGATTCTGCGCCTGCAAAAAGATTTAACTCTGTACCAATTGTGTCAGTACCATTTATCTGTAAATAAATAAATAGCATGTGTGAAGTAATAAACAGTATTTGGTGTTTGCGTAAGAATAAATTCAACTGCAAGCCAAATTACTGTATAAGAAAAATTCTAAAAACTAAGTATTTCATATGTCAGGATATTTGTCGAAATAAAAATCCATGATTATATGAGACCCTTAATTTTCAGATTGGAGTTTTCTTGAAAAATATGTGGGCAAATTTTGGGGTATAACAAACAGGTTATGAATAAGCATATATATATGACAAAGTGTGTGTATATAATGGAGTTTATGAAGGAAATATACCTGTAAGCATGATCCATTTGTATACACGGGGCTCGGGACTCACACTCGGGGAGAAGTCCACTTGAGTTTATTCAAAGCTATGTAAACAGGTATTTACAAAAGGGCTTGGGACTTATACCTACATGGAGGCCCATGGTATTTTTGGGAAGATTTAAAGAAAACCTTCATTTTTGGTTTGTTATTCAAAGTTAAAAACAGATTGAGATATGTACAAAAGGCGTACAATGAAATACCTAATTTCATGTACTGGAGTGGGTATGTACAAAAGGGCTTGGGACTTATACCTACATGGAGGCCCATGATATATTTACAAAACATGGTTGATTGTTTATTTACAGACGCGTTGTTTGAAAAACTGTTTGAAAGTTTTTTTGTTTTGAAAGAGTTTTCTGTACAAAGAAAAACTGTATAAAAGAAAAAGAGTGGGTCTTATACTCTCTAATATTCGAGAGGCCCCTGTTTTATTTTCATAAAACAGGGTGGATGGTTTTAAAAAAAAAGATGTGAGATTTATTGTTTTAAAAACTGTTTGGAAGTAATTTGGAAAACGTTTTCTGTTTAAAAAACTGTACAAAAAGAAAAGAAATGGGACTTACACTCTCTAATATTCGAGAGGCCCCACTTCGTTTTGAAAATCAATTGATCAATTAAAAAGATTTAATCAAAAAGAAGTGGTTTATCATTTTGAAAAAGAATCGTGATCGCTCGTCTTAAAACGATTTGAATTTGACAAAAGTCAACTTAATTAAGTTAAAACAAGTTTTAATGCTTAATTAAGACCTAAATGATTAGGGTTTGATCACAAAAAAATATTTACAAGTGATTAGGTTAAAAATTAAATGAAAAACAATATTTAAAGTATTTAAAAAACACTTAAAAATGTATCATTTTAAACCTAACTAAAAACATATTAAATAAATCTTTTTTTGTGATTTTTTTTGATATTCATGAAATATATGTGTTAAATAAAGAGTGTACAAAAAATGAATGAAAAATGAATTAATTTGATCTGTTAATTAATTAATTGAAGTTGTAAAAGAAAATGAAAGAAAATAGTGTTAAAAAAAGAGGGTTTGGTCTCACAAGGGTTTGAACCCACGACCTGGAGGTTACCAACCAAAACACTTGCCAACTGAGCTGCGCGCGCAGCTTGTAAGTAACACGCTTCCATTCAATTATATTTTAAAACGAACCATTTGAATTTCTGAACAAAAAAATGGCGCCAAGAACACATCCCTAACTTGATTTTGAATTTTCTGAAAACTGAGTTGTTTTGATCAATCAAAGGGTCTATCTCACTCGGTTTTTCACGAGGAACATGATGGTGCCCTCATAATTCATTTATTTTCACTCTAAGGGGGTCAATTTTGTGATGAACATGAAGAACCCTAAAACTGAAATTCAATGTGAAATCGTGTATGATCATGATATGATGCAATTGATTGAGGGTTATTATTCAATGATGGTGCAGAAACAAGATGGTAACTCAGTTTTTCATTTATGATGCATGTATGATAGAGTTTGAAGTTCATGAGCACTTACCTCAAAAACGACCAAGCTGGAGATTGAATTTTGCAAAGGAGGTGTTCCAGTTGTTGTTTCTTGATCTGGACAGCATCAATGGACCTTATGGAACATGTTTGAATGCTTGGAACAGTTTGAATTCACTTGAGCAAGGCCATGGAACCCGATCTGCAGAAGCTTCAAGTATGGATCGAGCTTGATGATTATGAGGTTACAGGTTGATGGTGAGTGTTTGGATAGTTCATATGAAGTATATGGATGGTGTTTGAAGTGTTAGTTTGGACAGAAATAGCCTGGAATTGATTTTGGCTTATTATGTGCATATATGGAAGTGAGGTGGTGATTTTGAGATTTGAGGTGTTTTGGGGTGTGTGAATGGATCAAACACATCCCATATGATGTTTGTGGCTTGTGAGAAGCATCACTTTGCTCAGAACTTGCAAGGTTTAGAGGTTGAGTTTTCTACCTCTTTGAAAACTATGAAACTTGTAATTCAAGAAAGAAAGAGAAAACATATGCTTTGTGAGGTTTTGGTGTGAATTGAAGAGTGGAAATGACCTCTATTTATAGGCCAAGAGTTCTGAACTCAGAACTTTGCAACTTGCTTCAAGAAGTGATGATTTGGCATTTGGAGATAGAAAGGAATCTTACCATTTAATGCATATGGTTAAAGTAACTAAACCATGGTTATTTTGGCCAAGCTTCTTATCTCTTTCCATTCTGATCTCAAATCAGAAAATATCATTCAATCATTGCTTTGGTGTGTCATTGCTTGAATTATAGGCCATATAGTATTGAACTTAGTGAAAATGGCTTGTAATTTCATGCATAATGACCTCTAATTGCAAAATTCAAAACCATGGCTACACTCCATATTTTTTCATGCTCTTGGACATTTTGGAAAGCTCATGCTACACACTTCAAAACCCTAGTTGAAAGTTTCTTCAAGACCTTTAAGGAAATGGGTGAAAAAGATCCATGAACTTTGAAGAAAATGAAGTTTTAAGTGAAATTTTCAAAAAGTACCAACTTTGAAGCTCCATATCTCTTAAATGGTTGATCTTATGGAAAAAATTTATATGTGTCAAAGTTGTTTATTGGATCAAAATCTACAACTTTCATGTTGGAAGTTTTTTTTCAGTTTGTAGGTGAAATTTTGAGTTATTCCCTTCCAAAGTTTGGAAAAAACCATGAAAAACACTTAGAAAAATTTTCTAAGTATGAAAGTCAAACTTTTGACTTTTTGATTCTTGATTGATTTTCTTGATTTTTCTTGGTCAAATGACTTCTCATATCACATATTGATGATTTAAAACTTCAAAAGTCATGGTTGACCAAAATTCCCCAAAAGTCAATGGTGATCTTGTACAGTTGACTTTTTCTGACGAATCACGTTTCTGGAGATTTCAAGTGAACCAAGATATCCTCCTCAAAGTAATGGTATGAATGGATAATATTGAGGCATTAGAGGATATTGAACCATAGTTTGAGTTGTGGCCCCATGTCCTGATTAAAAGTCAGTTGTTCAGATGAATTAGGTCAAAAACCCTAATTGTCGACCAGATGAAATTGATGACTGTAGATCTTGAATTGAGATGTAATTTCCATTGGATATTGTCATAGGGATTATTTGAGGATGATTGAAACCTTTGATTGACTTCCTGGGGATTTTTAGGGTTTCCCAAATGTGATCCCTGATTTCAGTCCCTGATAGTTCAAAAACTCTGATCTGAGGATTTGTCTGATCAATCTTTGTGTAAGAGATGTCTTGAGCTAATGGATTAGGTCAAAATGATGTACTTGGGGTCTTGAGGTCATTTCCCAAGTCATTAGGTCAAATCCTGAGCAAAAGTCAAGAGTATACTATCTTCAGTCAAAACCCTAATTCAGTCGATTCAGAGTCTTTGAGCTTGCTAAAATGAATCTCTGAGGACCAAATGTTGATTGTTGATGAAGATGATTCATTTGAGATGAAGGGAGAACAAAACCCTAATTGATTATTGCTTGTACTGATGAGTGATTTCTTGATTAAATCCCTGCTGAGTCACAAGTAGCAAACACAAACTATGCAATTTGTTAGAGATGCAAATGATGCATATGCAATGATATGAGGTGGTATCTTAGGTCAAAAATTGGGGTATGACAGCAGCTTCCACCGCGTCGTTCATCTTTGGTCGATATGGAGAAGAATTATGATGTTTGATCTTGAACTGTGTGCAAAGTTCAGTAGTCATTCTGTTGTTTAGATTTGTGCCATTGTCCGTGATAATCCGTTCAGGGATGCCGTACCGACAAATGAGATTGTATTTGATGAACCGGGCCACCACATTCTTGGTAACAGAAGCAAATGAAGCTGCTTCTACCCACTTTGTGAAGTAGTCAATAGCGACCAGGATAAAGCGATGTCCGTTGGAGGCAGTAGGTTTGATTTCTCCAATCATATCAATACCCCACATTGCAAAAGGCCAAGGAGCTGTCAGGACGCTTAATGGAACTGGAGGTACATGTACTTTGTCAGCGTATATCTGGCATTTGTGACATGTTCGGGAGTGATGATGGCAGTATGTTTCCATGGTAGACCAGTAATAACCCGCTCTAAGGATCTTTTTAGCCATTGTATGTCCACTGGAATGAGTACCGAAGGCACCATTGTGTATTTCTTCCATGATATGTTCTGCTTCCTTCTTGTTTACACAGCGAAGTAAAGTCGAGTCATGGTTGCGCTTGTATAAGGTTCCATTGCTTAGAAAGAATTTGGCAGCAAATTTCCTTAGAAACTTTCTGTCGTTAATGGATGCCCCTTCAGGGTACTCCTGAGCTTCGAGATATCTTTTTACTTCATGGAACCATGGTTTTTCCTCGGTTCCTTCGGTATCGATCTCATTGCAATAGGATGGTTCATCTTGCCTGTAAATGGTGATCATAGGCGCCTCGTTGTCCCACCTGACTTTGAACGTGGATGACATGGTAGCTAAAGCATCAGCTAGTTGATTTTCCTCGCGTGGGATGTGTTCGAAAGTGATTTCTTCGAAGTAAGGAATCAAACTCAGCACATATTCTTTGTAAGGAATTAGATTCGGGTGCTTCGTGTCCCATTCCCCTTTGACTTGGTAGATTACCAAGGCCGAGTCTCCGTAGACTTCCAGGAATTTGATTCTTAGATCGATTGCAGCTTTAAGACCCAGAATACATGCTTCATATTCGGCTATATTGTTAGTGCAATTGAAGCATAACCTGGCAGTGAATGGTGTATGACCTCCTGCGGGGGAAATGATCACAGCTCCGATGCCATTGCCAAGTGTATTAGAAGCTCCGTCAAAAACCATAGTCCACCGGGATCCTGGCTCGGGTCCTTCTTCTGGTCCTGGTTGTTTGTAGTCATTGACTAGCATAATGTCTTCGTCTGGGAATTTAAAGTTCACTGCTTGATAATCATCCACTGCTTGATGAGCCAGATGATCAGCTATCACACTTCCTTTGATTGCTTTTTGTGAAGTGTATTGAATGTCATATTCTGTTAAGATTATTTGCCATCTCGCTATTCTTCCAGAGAGAGCAGGTTTTTCGAACACGTATTTGATGGGATCCATCTTGGAGATTAGGAAAGTGGTGTGATTTAGCATGTACTGTCTTAGTCGGCGAGCCGCCCAAGCTAAGGCACAGCAAGTTTTTTCGAGTAGTGAGTATCTTGTTTCACAATCGGTAAACTTTTTGCTAAGATAGTAGATTGCATGCTCCTTTCGTCCGGACTCGTCATGTTGTCCTAGTACACACCCCATTGAGTCTTCTAACACAGTTAGGTACATTATCAGAGGTCTGCCTTCCACAGGTGGCAACAAGATTGGAGGTTTTTGGAGATATTCTTTGATTTTGTCAAAGGCTAACTGGCATTTGTCATTCCACCTTTCCACTTGATCTTTCTTCAACAGTTTGAAGATTGGCACACAAGTAGTAGTCATGTGGGCAATAAATCGGGCGATGTAATTTAGACGTCCCAAGAATCCTCTGACTTGTTTCTCGGTACGAGGTATAGGCATTTCTTGAATGGCTTTAACCTTGGCGGGATCAACCTCAATACCTTTGCTACTGACGATGAAACCTAAGAGTTTGCCGAATCTTACACCAAAGGTACACTTATTTGGGTTCAGTCGCAACTTGTATTTCTTGAGTCTGTCAAACAACTTGTGTAAATGACCCAGATGTTCTTCCTCGGTGTTGGATTTTGCAATATTGTCATCGACATACACCTCTATTTCCTGATGAATCATATCATGAAATAGAGCTACTATTGCACGTTGGTAGGTTGCTCCTGCGTTTTTCAGACCAAAGGGCATTACTTTGTAACAAAAGGTTCCCCAGGGTGTTGTGAAGGTTGTTTTTTCCATGTCTTCGGGTGCCATCTTGATTTGATTGTACCCTGAGAATCCGTCCATAAAGGAGAATACCTTGCATTGTGCGGTATTGTCAACCAGTACATCGATGTGTGGTAAAGGGAAATCATCTTTGGGGCTTGCCCGGTTCAGATCTCTGTAGTCCACGCACATTCTGACTTTCCCGTCTTTTTTAGGTACACGCACGATGTTAGCTATCCAAGGAGGATAACTTACAACTTTTAGGAATCCGGCATTGAACTGTTTTTCAACCTCGTCTTTGATCTTTTTTGACATATCAGGCCTACTCCTTCGTAGTTTCTGTTTGACTGGAATGCTGCCTTCTTTGATTGGCAGGCGATGAACTACAATGTCCGTGTCAAGGCCTGGCATATCTTCATAGGACCAGGCGAATATCTCGACGTAGTCTCGCAGCATTTGAATCAGTCTTTGCTTGATGCTGTGTTCTAAATCAGCCCTTATTTTGACTTCTTTCTTTTCTTCGTTGCTGCCCAAGTTGATGACCTCAATTGGCTCCTCGTGAGGCTGTATGGCCTTGTCTTCTTGTTCTAGCAATCTTGCAATTTCTCTTGGCACTTCACAATCTTCCTCACTTTCGTCCTCAGTTTGGTAGATTGGACTTTCAAAGTCATGACGGGCAATAGGAGAATCGTTGTTGACTGGATCCAGAGTGTATGTGAATCTGCATGTTAGTTATGTGAGTGTGTGTGAAGAAAAAACATAGCTATTTGAAAGCGAAGAAAGAAAGAAAAAGGATCACAAAATTTAAATATGCAAGTGTCCCATGATTTTATTGAATGCACATGATCATGATATGATAAACCCTTATAAAAGGACCAGTGCGCTTTGGGCAAGGCACACGGCTTTCAGGCTCATGGTTCGATTGTTCAGGAACCATTTTTATCTTTGCACAATATACACAAAGAAAACAGGAAATGGCATTTACTCCTGGTCAAAGGAGATCACATCCTCAGCTTTCCAGTTGTTCAATCCACTGTTGTGAGCAGGGAGTACCCAGCTGTTCCAGTTGCAGTTGTCTTCTTCATCTTCCACGGCATTGATTTCATTAGTGGGAAAATGAGCCGGTGATCCTTCGGGATAAGGGATATACTCTGCTGGATACGAGAGCCCAGGCTGAGATATCTCTGTTGGCTGAGCGAGATGCTCGATAAGGCCGTCCCATGCAGTCGGGATGATGTTTTGAATAGAGACTTGTGCATCCTGATGAGGAGTGTATTCTGACAGAAAGCAACCTTCGTTATTTGGTATTTCCCTGGCTTCTTCAAGAGTGAAATTGTCATCGTAATGTTCATCCCATCCAGTTGGGACAATGTCCTTCATAGCAATTTGTGAGCTCGGAGGAGCGGAATATTTCACCATATAGTCATATTTGCCGCTGGGTCCTAGCGTTGTCCCATACTTCTTTGGGTGGATTTTGATATTGCTCAGTGATGGGACTTGTGAAACTTTTGTCATTTTCAATTTGATCACCCCCATCCAGTCGGGGTAATGTCTTCCATAGCAATATAAGAATTCTGAGGTGCGGTATACTAATAATTATACCCGTCACTTGGTTCTCCCACAGCATCCCACATTCCCATAGAAATGGGTGGAATCTCATCTGGATATGGCTGAATGATATGGTTCAAGAACACTCCTTCATCTTCAATAGCGTTTACTTCTTGGCTGACGAAGTGTGACATTAATCCTCCAGAACGAGGACCTTGATCATTCTTTTGATTTTCACTATCATAGCCCAGGCCTAGCTTGTCAGACTTGTAGGGTATATCGGGAAGCTGTCCCCATACTGTGCAATCACCCTGTTCAATCATGGCTTTGGCATCTTTGAGAGAAGCCATAGTTGTAGTTGGAGTAGCAGGAATATGCT
This sequence comes from Vicia villosa, assembly GCF_029867415.1. Lineage (NCBI taxonomy): Eukaryota > Viridiplantae > Streptophyta > Magnoliopsida > Fabales > Fabaceae > Vicia > Vicia villosa. Next base: position 33,228,164 of record NC_081185.1, on the reverse strand, counting down.
TGGTGGTAGAGACATCTGGAGAGACCACCTCAAAATATTGGTATGGAGTTTCGATGAATTCGTCTTCCAACTCAACATATTTGGAATTGCTTAGGTGACTAACCACATATTCCTCTTCGCCATAGACTGTGACAATCTTTCCTTTTACTGGATATTTTAACTTCTGATGCAGGGTAGAAGTTACAGCGTTTGCCCCATGTATCCAAGGGCGTCCAAGTAAACAGGAGTAGGCTGGGTGAATTTCCATTACGTAAAAGATAGAATCGAAGATTTGAGAACCCACTCTGATTGGGAGATTCACTTTTCCGTATACCGTTCTTGTTGACCCGTCAAAGGCTCTTACCACAACATCACTTGGTTGTAACATAATTCCTTCGAAGTCAAGCTTTTCTAGTACTGTTTTCGGTAACACGTTCAAAGAAGAACCGTTATCTACTAGCACATGAGATAGAGTGGTGCCATTACATTCAATGGAGATATGTAGGGCTTTGTTGTGATTTTTTCCAGCAGGGGTTAGATCCACATCAGAGAAACCGAGACCATTGTTCACGGTTAGATTGGCAACACAATTCTCAAATTGGTCGACTGAGATCTCTTGAGGTACATGCGCAGCTTTGAGGAACTTCATCAGAGCTTTGGCATGAGCTTCTGAATATTTTAGCAGAGATAGCATTGAGATTTTTGAAGCGGTGTGCCCCAGTTGCTCAACAATATTGTAATCACTCTTGCAGATGATTTTCAATATTTCCTCCATTTCTTGCTTTGACGGATCCTCAGCAGTGATCTCCACCGGAGTTTGAACTTGTTCAACTTGTGGCTCTTTGCCTCGAGCGCTGTCATCTTGATTAGGAACTGGGACTCGGACTGGACCAGCAGCAACATTTGGAGAAATTTCTGGTGAAAAGATTCTTCCACTTCTCGTGATCTTGCTGGTACCCACAATATTACCCACAGTTGGAGTAGTTAACTTTGCGGCCTCTTCAGTCGAGGTACCCTGCTTAACTCCATGAACATAAACATTAGTGTCGTATCCCCATGGGACAGCTTTGTCTGAGGAGTATGGAAATGGAGTTGGACTAGCAATGACTACTGATGCCACTTTGAGTGTAGCAGAAATTTTGAATGGAGCCTTGGCAGAGATTTTGAATGGTAAGCTGGAGATCACTGAGGCATCCTCTATTCTCATCCCGTTTGCAAAGACTTCGCACAGCACGTCCATAGAAGGGAGCCTCTCAAACATAATGATACGGCGATCCATCCACTTTTGAATTCCCATTCTTAGATTTTCACAACCATTGGGCAGGTATGAGCAATAAAAGCAGTCGGGGTCACATCCTGGGAAGTGACCAGCTCGGATTAGCTTTCCTTTGACTTCGCAGAGTGGAGTTGATAATTCGTTCACATCATAGATGTAAACAGTGTCCAGGATAGCGTTAACAGTTTTGTCATGCTTTGGCATAGGTGCAGTGATGACATTTGGAGTTTCTGGAGGATCGAACTCAATTTCCCCAGCATCTATCATATCTTGTATTTTATTTTTCAAGGCCCAGCAGTGATCTGCGTCATGTCCTGGACAGTTTGAGTGATAGGCACATGTTGTATCAGGGCGATAATTCGGAGAGGAAGTGTTGACATTCTTTGGAGGACCCTTTAATGTGATCAGATCTGCTTTTAGCAAGTGCTGCAATGCCTGAGAGATTGGCATGTTGATTCTGGTGAAATTTCTTCTTGGTGCATCTGGTCGATGCGTATATTTTGGCTGTTGATTTTTTTGAGGTGCAGATGCGGAGATCAGAACTGCCCCTACAGATTGATGCTGCTCACTTTTGCGACTTTTCTGAATTTGTGTTGCATTGACCTCATTTCTCCCGCTGATGGGCCTTTTTGTAGTACCAGAGGAGGAACCTATTTGAATTTTTCCATTTTGAATGCCATTTTCGACATGTTCTCCGGTCAGTATCAGGTCAGTGAAACCTGATGATGAGCTTCCCAGCAAATGGCTATAGAAAGGGCCAGTTAAAGTGCCCATGAACATGTCGACTAGTTCGCGATCAGATAAGGGTGGTTGAACCCTTCCAGCCATATCTCTCCACTTTTGTGCATATCCTTTGAAACTTTCTTTTGGTCCCATAGACATGCCCCTTAGTTGAGTACGGGTTGGCGCAAGATCAGCATTGTATTGGTACTGTTTGTAAAAAGCAGCAGCTAATTCTTCCCAAGTATGAACCTTGGTATTTTCCAGCTGGTAGTACCACTCGAGTTGTGTACCCGACAGACTTTCTTGGAAGAAGTGAATCCACAATTTGTTATCTGTTGTATGAGGTTGTATCTTCCTCACATAGGATCTCAGATGTAGTTTCGGGCAAGAAACTCCATCATATTTTGCAAAGACAGGAACTTTGAATTTTGGCGGGATAACAACATCCGAGATGAGCCCCAGATCATTGAAATCTAAACCCGGTACCTTTTGTATCTCCATAGCTTTCATACGGTCTTCCAGCTGTTGGTATTTGTCATCATCCGGTTCGTCCCCAGAATGATCATCTTCTTCATTTGAAGAGAGAGAGGGTTTAGCAGAACCCTGGTTGCTTTGATTGTCTTCTTGTTCACCATCACCGACTGTTTCAGGGATCGGTGGCTTTTTGAACTTTTTGACTGGGATTTTGATCTTCCTTTTCAGGTGACTCAAGCCTACAGATCCTTTGGGCTTCTTTTTCTTCTTGATTATCAGGGCTTTCAGTTCTTGTTGCCCCTTTTCCAGTTCCAGAATTGCCACTTGAACTTGGGCATTCTGTGCTTCGAGGTTCTTGATGCTTGTCTCAGATTCTATCTCTTCTGACTGAAATAAACAGCGAGGAGATGAGAAATCCGTCATGAGAACCTGTTACGCAATGTGTATGACTGGATGCAATGTATATGAATGAAATGTATATGCAATGTATATGAATGCAATGTATGTGAATGCAGTGTATATGAATGAAATGTGTGTGCAATGTTTCAAGGATCTTAGAGTTTAGATTTGTTAAAGAAGAAACAAACATTAGTTAATCAATTTATTCTCTTTTTTTTCTTTGCCTCATTTGGGCTTACAAGACAGAAATAAAATAAATGATCCTTCAGGTTTCCCATGGACGCTTTCTCTTTGCCCCCAGGAATGTGTTGATCTGCTGTTCTTCTTGAAGCTGTCCGGTGAGCTCCAATATCCTTCTCTCATAGTCCTGACAGTGTGCTTTGAAGGTGTCTCTTTCCTCTTTTAGTTGAACCCAAGATTTTTGCAACTCTTCTAGGTCAGTTGGCATATCCGGGTGTAGAATAACTTGAGGTTCGTCTCCTTCGACCTCTGGCTCAATAGTCACAGGTAAAATAGCGGGATATGGCATAATGAGTTTCTGAGCATGAGTGCGGACCCATCCGAGGTAAGGTTCCATAGGGATAGAATTCCATTGCCCCAAAGTTTTGCTTTCTATTCTATAGACACTGTCCCATGCATGTATGAACCTTCGTCGGTGTCTATGAGAATCATTCTCGTAATCAAACACAATGCCACGGATAATCATGTCATGAGGACCGTTGCTCCTTGCATATCCGAATTGGCGTAGAGCTAAAGAGGGATTGTAAGTGATGCCTCCTTTGATGCCAAGGAGTGGCACATTAGGGTACTCTCCACAATGATCAATGATAGTAATGTCTCTTTGAAAGAAGTTGTTCCACCGGATATCTGAATGAGACAAAGACATAATCCTGCGAGACCATTGCATTCTTTGTTCATTTCTCAACACTGATCGGGGAAGATGAAATGTAAACCACCTAGCCAGTAGTGGTATACAGCACATGAGAGTTCCTCGTTTCTTCATGGTACGAGTGTGTAGAGAATGTAGAATGTCTCCCAGCAATGTTGGTACCGGGTTACGGATTAGGAAAAGGTTGATGATGTGTACACTTATGAACTGGTCAGGATTTGGGAATAAAACCAACCCATAGATCAAAAGGGCCATAACCTCCTCAAAAGCTGGATAACTTTTGTTTTCTAGCAGTAGTCGAGCCTTTTCCAATAAGAACTTGGCAAGCAAACCCTTAACTCCACTCTTTGTTTCCCAATTGGACTCGATTTCTGACTTTCGCAGATGTAAAGCAGCAGCAATGACTTCAGGTTTTGGAATCCTTTCTAAACCAGTGAAAGGTAATTGATTTCGAACAGGCAATCCAATTAGCTCAGAGAACTCTTCCAAAGTGGGTACCAACTGGTAATCAGGAAAGGTAAAGCAATGATGTTCAGGGTCAAAGAACTGGAACAGGACCCGTATCATGTCTTCTTCAAATTTTGAGGTAACCAAATGGAGTAGGTGACCATGCCTTTCGGTGAATTGAACATTCCTGGGGAATTCTGACACTAAGTCTTTTAGTTCAGATGGTACCGTTGAGATGTTGATTCGGATGTAATCTCAGGTGGCGGGAGCCATTACCTGCAAAAACAAAGGTAAACTCTTTGATCCTTGAAGTGTTTTGTGAGAAAATGATATGCTTATGATGCAAACATGTGGCACACAAAAACAAATCAAACAATAGCCTTAGGTTTAAAGGCTTGCATGGAGCTGATAGGTGATACCCTCCCCACTGAAGTTGAGTTGGTTAAAACCTGTCCTAGAATAGTATTCGGGTTCTATGATCCTTGGAAGTAACATCTCAATACGGCGCTCGAGCGGCCGATCAAAATATTCCTCGAGGATAACTAACTTCGATCAATTTCAAAGCTAGCCACTTAATAGGCCATAAGTCAAGTTCAACTAAAAAGGTTCTAAGACAAATTAGTGTTTAATGACATTTCGGAAGCCTAATATACTCCTTGATCGTTTTCAAGGGACATCAGTATAAACCAAAGTATCGCACTAACGATGACTACCAGATCAACCGTATCGGTACATGCCGTACAGTTTCCTTGGTCTATTGTCATATACTTAAGGTATCTCGAGATTCGGGTTAGAATCTTTCACACAAGCAAAATACCCAAACAAACCTTTGAAAAATAGAGCAATCAAGTCAAACAATTGAAAACATCGAAGTAATCTATTCTCTTAAGGTAACCCCTTTTGAAAACATTTTGTTTTTTGAAAGTGACTCCCCAGCAGAGTCGCCAGTTTTGTGGACCTCCGTTTTTTTTCGGGCCATACCTCTGAGCGGGAGAGATACGTGAACTGACTCTTTTTTATCGCTTATGCTTTCGCATTTTTGAAAAATTCACAGAGTCGCCACCGACCTTTTATTTTATCCAATTAAGGAAAGGTTTATAAAAGAAACAGAAAAAAGACCTTTAAGAAATTCTGGGTAAGGGGGTAGGTTATACAAAGGGAAGGTGTTAGCACCCTTTGTATCCATGGTTATCCATGGGCTCTTAAGTTTGCTTAGCTCACTTGTTTTTCGATCATTTTTCAATTGCTTTAGAATGCTCATATGTGGTTTCAAATACCTTTGTAAATTGAATTTGTAATGATCCTTGTGCGGATGTATACAAAATGTTTGTTTATCTTTCGAAAGATGTTTTGAAAAGAACGTTAACTTTGTAATGATCCGTGTTTGGATGTATACAAAGTATTGTCTTTTTGGAAAGTTTTGTTTTGAAAAACAACAGTGTATGAGAATTTTGTTTGTTTTGATTTGAACAAGCAAACTAGGAGGTCTACCCTGAGTTGTAAGGTCTTTATCCTTATTTCCTTTAAAAATCTATCCTTTCACCGGATACAAACAAAAGGTTCGATTTTGTACTCGAAACAGTAGAATTTTGACTTTGATTTTGAAAAGAATGAGAAGGGATTACCTTAAGAGGTGCAAGTGTGATTGTGTTTGGATTCAGATATTTTATCTTTGAAGTTAGTGATCTAACGGTTCAATTTTATCTTTGACATACACGCAGTTTATATTTGCTGGAAATTAAAATGCGGAAATGTAAAGTGCGGAAAGTAAATCTACGCTATTACATCGATTGTGCAGGAAATGTAAACTAGCCTATTTACATGAATTTGACATCCTATACATTTATCTAGGAATTTAAATTGCAAGAAAAATAAAAGGCATGTTTTTGGATTTTTTTTATGATTGATTTTAATTATAATTAATGCACGATTAATTAAATTAAAATGAAGAAAAAAGATGAAAATAAATTTAAACCTAGAAATTAAGTTTAAAAAAATGTACAAAATATTTGTCAATTAATTTTAAAACAAAACTAATTTTTTGGAATTTTTGAAATTGATTTGAAATTGATTAAGCTAATTAAAACATAATTATGCAAATAATTATACAAATAATTAAAACTTAAAGAGAAAATTATCCTAAATATGTACAAAATTAGTTTATAACATATAAACAATATTTAATATAAAGAACAATTTTTTTTTTTATGATTTTTTGATTGGTTAGAATAATTAAAAAGCAAATATATAAATATATACTAATTAATTATGCAAAATATTGAAATTTTGAAGAAAAATAAAATATTTTTATTTCAGAAAATAATATATTATTTTAGAAGTCTAAAAATATTTTTTGTGTATTTTTTGGATTTTTAAAACTATTTTTAATTAATTTTGCAAAGAAAATTAAAATAAAATAGAAAATAAAAGGATACATGATCATGTGTGATTAATCTGAGAGTCCATGGCATGGGGATTCATTCTGATGCGTTGGATGAGTCATTAAATGAGATCAGATGGCCCAGATATTGAGGCACGTGGTAAAAGTTACACCTGCAAAGCACAGAATCAGAGACAAATTTAAAAAAACACGCGCGCGTCTGAACCAATGGAGGGAAGACACGTCTTCGTCTTCAACCTCCAGACAACACCTTTAACAGCGCTTTTGTAAAAAAACGCTATAATAAGTGATGCTTAAACCTGCAAAATAGCGAATAGGGGTAAACGTGAATATAAATTTGGCGCGACATGCCCATTCAATTCGTCTAGTCCATACGAATTCAGTGGTACCACTTAGAACCTGTAATTTTGCTTATTTCAGAAAGCCCTAATTTGGAGAGTATGAACCCTAAAATGGTAACTTCGTATATAAGCAACCAAACCTTAATTAAATGTCCAGAAACGATCTACACACCACACTAAGTTCAAATATATGTCTACATCTTGCTAGATATGCGTGTGTTATGAGATATGAGTTAGTTTTAGTTTGAACAAACCGTGGCCTAGGTAGCTCGATTTATGAGGTTTCAAGACTTGGAAATGATTGAGATATGTTCAGTGATGCTTGAGGAAGGTATTAGAATGTTTAGTTTGTATGGAAAGTGACTGGAATTCAAAATTCGAATTTGAGATTTCTTTGAAAAGTTTCAAGTGATTACAAGTGTGTTACAAGCAAGGCTTTGTTTCTGAACTTCTCTCTCTTCATTACTGAAGTATGCTAGCCTATATATAAGCATTGAAGTGCTTAAAATCTAAGCTAGAAAGCAATAAGTGCTTTGTTGAATTTTTGACTTTTTCCACATGTGTAGCTTGGCATTTAAGCCACTATGGCTTGATTTTCTTCTCTCCCTCTGCTGTACTTTGGCTTGGGACAGAGTTGAATGATTCTCTTGATGAGTCATGCTTGGAATTCAAGCTATGCATTATCCTTCCATTTTCCTTTTTAAATTTAATCTTATATGTGATAAAATTAAATCAAAAATGGATAAAAATTATGTGGGCTTTGTCTTGGTCGTGGGAGGCCCATTATATCATGGAAATGATGTTTGGATTATGAAAACTTGGCCCCATTTGGAAAAAACACATTTTTGAGCAATGTTGATTTCATGTATTTTCCCAAAATTTAGCCAACTTCAACAAGGTGTAAATCCCTCAATTTTTGTCATATGAAGGAGATCTTGCACTTTTTGGAAACCTAAAAGAGTCCTCTAACCAATGTCTTTGGTCTCATGTCAAAATGATTTTTGATGCTCCTTGTGTGTCCTTTTGAAAAAAAGTGTCTTTTTGTTGACTTTGAAAATGACCTGTAATGTCTTTGGTCATATTTTTCAAATGGTGAATGCAATGACCATGAGATCAATTGCATTTGAAAGATAATTGAATTTCCTTCAAAATGAGCTTTGGTTTGAATTTTTTGGATGAAGGATGAGAGAGTTATGACCAGTCAAAGTTGAGTTGACTTTTCAGGCAAAAACCCTAATTTTGAATCTTAGGGTTTTGTTGATTTTTGATCTTTCCTTGATGAATTATGATCATCCAATGATCAAATGATGAATCCTTTGACAAAATATGGACTTTGACAAAAAAATTCATTTTTGACTGTCTGTTGACTTTTTGGTCAAACGGGTCGTCTGTTGACTGTTTGAGCTGCTGACGGTGCGTCTGAGTGAATTGAAGTTTGAAAATTTGTATGATGGTACTTTGAGATATATGGATGTGCATGAAATCCATTTGAGGTCTCAAAAACTTGTTTCTCCTGTAAAAACAAGAAAACCCTAGTCAGGGACTGTTTGTGTAGGAGGTAGTTAAGCGTACCTGATTTTTGTGCAGTGTTGAGTCTCTGCTAATCGCGTGATATTCAGAAGACTTCTAGAACAAAAATCTTGGAATTTTGAATTGTAAAAGATTGATTTGATTGATGGTACAAAACATCGAGAATTGTACTGCCAGCAGTTTGACTGTCGACTGATTGTTACCAGTATAGTCTGAGTTTCCTGATTCTGCGCCTGCAAAAAGATTTAACTCTGTACCAATTGTGTGAGTACTATTTATCTGTAAATTAATAAATAGCATGTGTGAAGTAATAAACAGTATTTGGCGTTTGCGTAAGAATAAATTCAACTGCAAGCCAAATTACTGTATAAGAAAAATTCTAAAAACTAAGTATTTCATATGTCAGGATATTTGTTGAAATAAAAAACCATGATTATATGAGACTCTTAATTTTCAGATTGGAGTTTTCTTGAAAAAAGATGCGGGCAAATTTTGGGGTATAACAACGGTCATAAAGACCAATTGGTAAATATATGTACAAAATAGGAATGGGGGGCATACCCCCCAGAATACCATCACAAAAAAAGGCTCGCAGGCCTAACGTCTAAACATTTATAACACATAACCTTCAAGAACCTTCCTCCATCTGGACTTCCTCGGCTTCCTGAGTCGCTGGCTCCTCCCCGAAGACCAGAGAAATAATCTGGTCGCTCTCCACGCGATGATAAGGCCCGGTACCCTCGGTTACCAACTCCACCTCTGGATTCTTTAACTTGAGCTGGGCCACAGTAGAGTTATAGGTGTCCTCGGTAGCCGCAACACAATCGCTCCCCAAGACTCTGATATATTGAATCAGATTCGCCCGGGTTAAGAGAGCCTTTTCCTCTTCCGACTCATCCTCAGCAGGAGCCTGAGAACGGCGAAGAGAGGCCTACCTCACCGAGGAGGACAGCATCGCTCCATACAGAGTCCGTGAGAGCAAGGTGTATTGACCTTGCACATCCTCCAGGGCATCTTCTTTCGCGCTCAGCCGAGCCTTCACAGTCACCAACTCTTCACCCTGCTCTTTCAACAGCTGCTCTCGGTCCATCAGGGCATAAGTCTTCATCTTGACATCCTCCTCGAGCAACCTCACTGCCTCCACAGACAAAGGGGTTGAGCGAGCATAAAGAGTAGCCATCTCAAGAACCCGAACCAAGGCTGAAGCATCCTACACAAGGAACCTTTGACGAACAGAGGGCTACAAACCCTCAATATGAAGAGACTCAGCATGAGGAATGGTCAAAGAGGGCCCTCCCTCGAAGAATTGGGGCTGGAGGAAGCACGAAGGAATGGTAAAGATATCACCGGCCTCCTCCTGAGTTAGGTCCACGGCCTTAGTCCTCTGTCGCTTGCGACGAACCAATGCATCTGGATCCGGCTGCAGACAAAGAGGAGAAGGAAGCACCGTGATCGGCCTCAACGACTCACCCTGATCAGAAGCCCTCAACGGGGAACCAGCAGCAGCAGAAGACGAGGAAGCACCTGAGCCTGCGACCGGGGACCTCTGCACAGCTGCCAACCTGGGACCAACACTCTTTTTAACAACCCCCTTTAGCTTGCTCACCTGCCTGAGCATCCGGTCATGACGTGCACGATCCATTGATTTTGCAAAGAAAAAGAAAAACATAAGAAGCCAGCCCATCGTTAAATCACTATGAAAAAGAAAAAAGCCATTAAAACGATAAAGGCAAATCAAAAAACGGGACAAATAGGAAGGGGTAAATACCCAAGTAGGCAAAAGCCCCCTCATCGGTTCCCCCAGCCACGAGTTCCTTTATGCTAATTACTCCCGGTTCCCTAATAATTTGCCCATCTTCGCTGACAACGGGTATCCCCGACCGATCCACCTTGGCGACCGGAGGTAAACCTTGCACAAACTTCTGGAGAACAGCATAATCTCCCCGAGCATCTTCATCCAAGTCTGAAAGCTTAGTAATGTACTGGTCGGTACCATACTTAAAATTATCACGGGACCAAAAGAACCTGAACTTATGCCTGCGAGAGGTGACATGCTCCCCTATATCGTTGAGCACCGGACGACCGTGGATATCTAAGGTCGGCACACGAGCAAAAACACTGTCTCGGGCCTCCAGGAACTATGGGCGGATAAGGAAGAAACTGGGCTTATAACCCTTCAAGGAATCCGAATAAGATTTAAATATCTTTTTGGATTGCTTCAAGGATACCCATCCGAAGCGGCCATCCCGCACCGTGCGCTGCACACATAATATATAAAAAAACAAAGGGATCGTTGCCCCTATCTTCAGATGTGTGCAGACCAGCTCAAACGCTCGGATGAAGGCAATCGAGTTCGGGTGAAGCTACCCGGGGGCTACCTCTAGATGATTAAGAACGCCCACCTAGAACTTAGTGAAAGGAACGCAAAATCCCATCTCCCGGAATACGACCTCGTACATTGGAAGCAAATCAGGAGCGTACATATTGCAGATGCGATCCTCTTCAGCCGGGATAAGCACCGACCACCCTTCCCCTACATCCGCGAAGTTATCCGAATCATCTTCCACGAAATAACTCTCCACGTCAAGCGCTTCTTGGTGCAACCAAGCCAACGGGGATATGTCCGGACGAGCTGGAGGAGTAGAAGAGGACGAGCCCGATACCGTCGGACGCCTTTCATCGGCCATATTCACCTGAAACACAGGGGAGAACAGTGAATTCGACAATTCAATAAAATCCACCCTTCCACCATCGTCCAGAGTGAAAGGGCACACCAACGGCCCAGAGACCAAATGATCCGCGTCCTTGCCCCCTCTAAAATTGCAGATTCCGAGCTAGATGAGGTTCGCACCCGAGGAAAGGGCAAAAACGCAGGTCACATCACAACGACCTACGTCCCTAGAGAAAATACTAGAACCACAATCAACGATGGACTAATACTCTCAAACAACTATCAACAAAACTGAAAAATTGAGCTTAAACGGAGGATTTAACCATACACAGTCATGAACGACGGAGAAACCTTTTATCTCCGCCATCCACCACCAATTTCATCATGAACCTTCATCAAAATCGTCCTAGAAATCTATCCTAGCCACATGCAAACGGTTCTAAACAACAATCGAAGCATAAAATACAGAAAACAGGAATCAATAATAAACTTACAAGTACGATTCTGACGAGAAGGTTGAAGAATTGGTAGAAAACACTACAGCAAGAGCTCACGATCGGCGGCGGAGGGAGAAGAACGAAGCAACAGAATTTGAAAAGTTTGGGGGAAATGATGGCTCCTTCTATTTATAGGCTGCTAAAGGCGCCACACGCGCCGCACGTGCAACACTGTGTAAAAGCATGGCCATCATTAACCCTAACTACCTAGGTAATAGGGTAGCCATCATTTCGCATTAAATGTGACACGCCCCCCACCAACTTTCCTGAAACGGCATGCTTCCCTACTCCCAGCCTGACCCTTCTTCTCCCCGGGAACTTGAGACCTATCCTCCTCGAATGCCCAGGCTCGGGTCCCATGGAGATTCCCCGGATCAACTTCCCTTAAGTCATCACTCCCTCGACCATAAGCAACGACTTAGGGGCTCCTGTTCTGGACCGACACAATTAGTATAATTGGGCCAATCCAGCCTTCGGCCCAAGACACTTTAATACCACGCGTGACAAGTTCCGCCCGGTCGCTCCGGGTAAACTCATAAGACAGCCGACCACGAGGGACCCTCGTGCCCGGTAAACAACCAGCTCGCGTGTCACCTAAATATACGCCCTAGAAGGAGAAGTCTAATCCGCATAAGAACATCCTATAAGTAGCCCTCTCCACATAGAGGGCGAGATAATCTTTTCCACCCCCAAATTTTATCACTTTGTTGTACCTTGTGGAATACATACTTACTTTAGCATCGGAGTGCCTTGCAGGTACAACCCCTTTTTTTCCCATCAACCATCCCGAACTTCAAGCCTTCATTGTTGTTGGCCATCTGATCCGCTCAGTAAGATCAAAAAATATTTAAAATAACAAAAACGAAAAAAATAAAAATAAAAAAGGCCTTGTCTCTACCTCAAATGGCGACATGCTTTCTTGTGGCAGACAGGGTCCACCATGTCTCCATTCCAATTGGCGACATTGTCTTTGGAGCAGATGGGGCCCACCTTTTCTCCACTCTGATTGGCGACAAGGGGTAAAGGTGTGGCATTCTGGGAATTAAATTTCAGAAGGTGGCATTTAGGGAATATAATTTCCCAGCTGTGGCAGGTGTGGAAAAAATTCACTTACATCCAACATTTGAGCCACACATGTTATATTTTATTGTTTAAACTAGCATAACACGAAAGTGGGCATGGAGACAGCAGTTGTACCATTGTAAAACAGGTTTAGAACCCTCTATAAAGTAAGTCTAGTATGGCTAGCTGTAAAAAGAGACAATTTTCATTTAAGGTTGACTTGACCCTAGACATATGGGTTTCCCAAAATGCAGGAACTTGTCAATTCCAAAGGCTGGGGCATATCAGGAAGGAAGAAAATACAAGCATAAAGCTTGTCTACAATCACAAATATTAGTAAGTAAGGTACGAGAAATATGAGGAAGTGAAAACAAAAATATATACTTTTATGACCAAATGTATCCATAAGAAAGTGGGATTTCTTGATGCTCATTTAGCTGAAGTAACTAAACATTGTAGCTTGTTTTCCTTACACCTATATGTTTAGTTGTTTCTGAAAGTAGTTCTGAACCTACTACATAAAAATCTATTTCACACCTCAATGAAGACAAAACCACACAACATTATTTTATAAACATTACAGTGTAAAGGAAGTAGTAATGAAAGGATTTGGTTAAAAAAAGAAGTATATTATATTTAAAATGTTGGGTTTATTAAGAAGAAATCATTATATGAGTATATGAGTACCATGGGATTTTAAAGACTTGTGATGTATACCATAGGAGTCATCCATAAGAATGGTATTTAAAGACTATTTATGTATGTATACCATACTGGTTTAAAGACTTGCTATGCATCAAATATTTTCATTAACCACTTCTTTAAAAATGGTATTCACATGTTGCCGAAAAGAATAATTCATATGACTTGGGTTTTTTTAAAAGAAAAATGTAGTTTCCTTGAGGTCATACCAGTCAGTTAAATATTTGATGCAGTTTTGTCTTAATATTTGATAAAGAAAAATGCAGTAACATGGCCTGAAATTTTGTCCTATCGAAAATACCAGTCTACCGGTAACATTGAGGTTACAACAGTATATGAGTGAGTTGCATTTGAACCGCATCAATGAAATATATATTTTCCAGATATCATAAAAACAAATGCTTTATTTTTGCTAATAACATCCTGCTCTATGATTGATCATTGTTACAATTATAGTTTGATGTACAAAACCTCTAACTGAGCTATAGATAAAAAGGTCATATTAGCTTGTTACACAGCTTAAGCTATTTAAACCAAAGCTACAAACTTGCCTTCAAAATTTGTGTGGAATATGTTGTATATAACATGATGCGATTCCATTTGATGTAGGAACTTTGGAAGTATATGTCTCTAAGTCAGTTAGATATCAGTATATGGCTAAAGGGTGGTTTGGCAGATGCATAGCTGCTCCCTGAGAGAATTTCCTAGCAAACAAAAAACATGGAACATAGGTTGAATTGCTATGACACCATTATACTCGGTCTCATAACAAACATTAAACATGGCTGGTGTCCTGTTTTAAATATAAAAAAACATGAGGAAAAGAAAATAGTTAATCCCTTCAACAAACATTAGAAAATTGTTTTAATGATGTAAAGCCATAAAATCTTATTTTGAGCACAAAAGCGGAAAAAACAAATCTTATTCCAATTTCTAACCCCAGTATGTTCCAGAGCAATAAAAATCAATGGGTGTGAAAGGACAAATCAACATAATAGAATTCTCATAACACATAGAGAAATCATGAAACAAAAATAACATGACAAAATCTCAAAAGTGAAATGTTGTGAATTCAATGCCACGAACAAAGTATAAAACAAGGAAGAATAAAGGACAAGGAAGAAGAGGAACACAAGAATTGGTTATAACTGCTATTCTTTTACTTTCTCTTAAAACAAGATTACAAGTTTACAAGAATAACAAATAACCTCTCTCACCCTAAATTAGGATTTGCAGCTTAGCAATGATGAGAGACTAGTATGCTATTTATAATAAAACCTAACATACTAACTAATGGGCTTTTTTCAGCAAGGCCCATTACACAAGCCAACTTAATAAACAAGCTAACTTAACAAATTAGGGTTTAAACACTAAAACCTAATTTAACATGCTAACAACCCTAGCATCTTCGACATCTGCATGCTAGACCCATCTTCGACTACAGCATGCACACTTCGACACCAGCATGTGAACAATCCTTCGACTTCATGCTTAACTCTGTCGAACTGTCGAACCAAGAAGCTACCCTTCGACAATACTATAGTTCGATCCAATATCTCACAAATCTCCACCTTGGACCTAACTCTACAACGTCAAGGAACAGACTAGCTTTCTTCATGCAGCTTTATCAACTGCATACAGTGGAAAAACTTGCAACTCGGCAATGTCTTGGTGATCATATCAGCAGCATTGTCTTCAGTCGAAACCTTCAGCACTTGGACTTCTCCACGCTCGATTACTCCTCTGACAAAATGCAGCCTCACATCAATGTGCTTAGTTCGCTCATGATAGGTTGAATTCTTCGACAGGTGTATTGCACTTTGACTATCACATTTAACAGTGATACCTCGACCTTGAAGTTTCAGCTCATTCGCAAAACCTTCAAGCCACACTGCTTCTTTCACAGCTTCAGTTAGGGCAATATACTCCGCTCCAGTGGTTGATAGAGCAACAACCTTCTGAAGTGTTGCTTTCCAACTAATTGCAGTGCCAAACATAGTGAAAACATATCCAGAAATAGATTTTCTAGAATCCATACAACCTGCATAATCCGAGTCGACATATCCTTCTATTACTGCTTTACTATCTTCACCCAAGGTTCCACCATAAATTAGGACTCTATTCAGAGACCCATTTATGTACCTTAAAATCCACTTCAATGCTTGCCAGTGAGCCTTTCCAGGATTCGCCATGTACCTGCTTACAAGACTTACTGCGTATGCTATGTCGGGTCTAGTACAGACCATAGCATACATCAAAGAGCCGACTATATTAGCATATGGGATGCTATTCATATAGGCTCTTTCGACATCAGTACTGGGACACTGATAAATACTCAGCTTGAATTGAGGGTTTGTTGGAGTCACAACTGGCTTCGAATTCGACATACCATACTTTTCAAGAATCTTCCGTAGATATGCCTCTTGAGATAAGCATATCTTCGACTTCTTTCTATCTCTCCGAATGTCAATTCCAAGAATCCTGGAAGCAGCTCCCAGATCCTTCATATCGAACTCCTTATTGAGTTCAGCCTTCACCCTCATCACATCTTCAACACTGTTGCTTGCTATGAGAATATCATCCACATAAAGCAACAAAATAACAAATAAATTACCAGGTCGAAATCTGAAGTAAACACAGTGGTCGAACTGACTTCTAATGAAACTTATGCGTGCCATGAACTTGTCGAATCTCCTATTCCACTGTCGAGGAGATTGTTTAAGCCCATACAAAGATCTCTTTAACTTGCACACATAATCTTCCTTTCCCTTTTCTTTGAAAATCCATTTACAGCTGACTAACCTTGCCCCAACAGGTTTCTTGATCAGTTCCCAAGTATGATTATCATGAAGAGATTTCATCTCATCATCCATGGCCTTCAGCCATTCAGTCTTATTTCGACTCCTCATAACTTCCTTATAGTCTCTAGGTTCTTCGTCTAGAACCTCACTTGCAGAGATTAAGGCATAAGCTATAAGATCTGCATATCCAAGTCTCTGAGGTGGCTTGATGACTCTTCTCGACCTATCTCTCGACAATAGGTAGTCATCGTCAGTTTCCTCAACTTCAGCATCTTCTGCTTCTTCTTCAACTTCATCTGGGATATGCAATTCAGCATCAACATGCTCCACCTCAACAGGAATCTCTACCTGTTCCAGCTCTTCGTCAGATGTTTCTGTACTTCGACCAACATCATCAGTTTTCTTAAAAGCCATTTCAGCTTCATTGAAAACTACATCTCGACTGGTGATACACCTCCTGTGACCTGTGTTAGACGCTGGCCTGAGGATCTAGAGGGGGTGAATAGATCTCACAGAGTTTTTCGGAATTATTTCGAACTAAAGCGAAAGCGGTTCTGAATCGACTTGCGTCTATTCCTGACCGTTATTGCAAGGGTCGTATATGTGACAAAACCACAAGATAATTGAGATTAACAATGAAGTGATATGTTATCGAATCAATACGTTTCACAGCTGAAAATCAATTAACTTCTAAATTGACAAACTTTGGTTTGCAATGCAGTAATAATGGAATAAGCAAAAAGACAAACACTTGGTGATAATGTTCAAATTGATGATGATTCAAGATGTGGTGAATTGTGATGTTTATGCAGAACCTTAATTCACAATTTTAACACTTGAATCGTTAATCAATTTTGCAATTATGACCAAATATGAACAGAACGTAAATGAAAAGATAAAAGCGACAAGAACACGATATTTGTTCAGGCAGTTCGTCGATCGTCCTCGCTACGACTACGTCTGCCCCCAATTCCAAATTGAAATTGGGAAATCTTCCATTAATGTTGAAAGTAGTATATACAAAGAAGAAAACAAAGCGATAAACAATAAACCGAATTTGTCGATCCTTTGAATCTTCTTCCCCCTTAATCTTGATCCAGATCAAGGTGATCCAAGAGCTTCACTTGATCCCTTTTCTGCAGTGTCTTGAATTGCCTTGAACCCTTGTTCTTCAATCTTCACACTCAGATGGATCCTCGATGAAACCTCTTGATAAAAACCCCCAAGAAACACCTATCTTGGAGGACAAAACCCTCGGATTTTATTCACCAAAAACCCCACAAATCTTCACCCACTAGGAATCTTCAATTCCGTTCCATGGACGTTATCGAACTCGATCACTAACCCTCAACGCAAGAATGATTATGTGTAATTGTGTTGGAGATGACGAAGAACGAAGATGAGAAGCCTTTGTGTATCTTTCAGTCGTTGGTGTTGATGAATAATTAACATGAAATGATATATATAGTTGCTGGTATGTTGGAGCAGAGAAAACACATAATTTGGGAAGTTTTCAGCAAATAGGTTGACCTACTTTAGTGCTTAGGTCGACCTAACAGAAGCAGAGTTGAAATTGTCCCAGTTAGGTTGACCTGTTAGGTTGGCCTAAAATCTGTTAGGTTGACCTGCTGAAGGTTTAGGTCGACCTAAAGTCAGTTAGGTTGACCTGTTGATGGTTTAGGTCGACCTAAAGTCAGTTGTTTCTAGTTAGGTCGACCTGTTGAAGGTTTAGGTCGACCTAAAGTCAGTTGAAATGCATTTTTGTGACTTTTCTTCTGTTTAGGTCGACCTAGGAGTGTGGGTAGGACGACCTAACAGTGACATGTGTAAATCCCTTCAGTTTAGGTCGACTTGGGAGTGTGGGTAGGTCGACCTAACAGTGACCTTGTCAGTTTTGCTGAGTTTGCTCTGGTTTTGAGTCGACCTAGGGCTTTGCTTGGTCGACCTAACAGATGCAATACCATTTTCTGAGTGATTTGAGCTTCATAATCTTCCATTGTCTTGAGTCATTCATTTATGCTTTTGTATTTGGTTGCTTGTGATGTTTGCCATGAATCAAAAACTCATTTGTGAGTGTATGCTTGTTCTTACAAACTCCCCCTTTTTGATGATGGCAAACATTTGATTAAATGACGAAAGCTCCCCCGGTCTTGTATGCGTAAGCTCCCCCGTACTAAGCTCCCCCGTACTAAGCTCCCCCGTACTCTCAACTCATCTCCCCTTTTGACAACATCAAAAGAAACCAGGAGAATAGTAGAAGAGAATAACAAAATAATCTAAACAAAACAATGTCTTACATAACATAATAGTAAAGAAATAAAGCATAATATCCAAACATATTTAAAGGTACAAACCAAACTTAAGTTCAAGTAATAAAAGACATAATAACATGACAGAAATGAGATGCAATGCAATGAAATGAACTAATGCAATGCTCGCTAACGTTTGCCCAAACATGTTAGATGTATGCTTATTCTACTATTTTTATGTCCAAACATGATATGTTATGAGTAATGATGAACAACATATACATGTAAATGAGATAGGTGGAGAAGCATATAAGAAGTCACTATAAACATGTTAATTGATAGCATATTATAGCATCAATGATATTTTTGGAAGTGAACAACAAACATGTTACCACTTTCTCAATTATAGGTATCTCGTCATCATTTTGTAGAATGAAGTATATTCCTCTAGTCAATGTGGAATGATACTTGATGTGATTAGCTTGAGCATAATCAATATATATAAAGTAAAGGAATAAAATTAAGAAAAAAAACGCATTTAGCTCAAATTAGAGATATCTAATATCCCTAATTCCCTATGAATGTTGAAGAACTGCTCCGTTGCAAGAGGTTTGGTGAAGATGTCAGCTAGTTGCTTCTTGCTCTTCAAGTTTATGGCACTTGTGTTGTCGCACATGATAGGTATACGATCAAGCTTAATACCAAAGTCAAGAAGTTGTTGCTTGAGCCATAATATCTGCGCACAGCAGCTTCCGGCAGCTACATATTCTGCCTCAGCAGTAGATAATGCAACCGATACTTGTTTCTTGCTATGCCAACTTATCAATGAATTTGAGAATAGATGACATGTTCCACTGGTGAAATCCGATACTTGTTTCTATCGGATTTGCAGCCAGCAAAATCTGAGTCGGAGAATCCTACCAAATAACACTCATTTCCCTTCGGATACCATAGGCCATATGTAGGAGTTCCACGTAGATATCGCAGAATTCTTTTGACATCATTTAAGTGAGATTCCTTTGGACAAGATTGATATCTTTCTCATCTTTGTCTAGGTTAGTATTTGTTGCCATAGGTGTGTCAGTCTCCTTCGCTTCACTCATTCCAAATCTTTTGAGCAGCTCCATGAGACTCATCTCAAATTCACTCTGCATAAGCTTAGAAAATTCTTTGACAAGTTTTGCATTAGT
Organism: Vicia villosa; assembly: GCF_029867415.1. Lineage (NCBI taxonomy): Eukaryota > Viridiplantae > Streptophyta > Magnoliopsida > Fabales > Fabaceae > Vicia > Vicia villosa. The sequence goes on along the minus strand of NC_081185.1, from coordinate 33,208,533 downwards.
CGACCCAAATATAATATCATCCATTTGGAATAGTTTGAAGTCTTTTGAACAAGCATAGGCAAGTAAGAGGCGAATAGCTTCGAGACGTGCTACAGGAGCGTATGTCTCTTCATAATCAATACCTTCCTATTAATTGTAACCTTGAGCAACTAATCTAGCTTTGTTTCTAGTGATAACTCCGTTTTCATCAAGTTTGTTACGAAAAACCCATCTAGTATCGATTACTTGATGATCTCCCGGATGAGAGACAAAGTCCCAAACATCATTCCGTTTAAATTGGTTTAATTCTTATTGCATTGCCATTAGCCAATGCTCATCAAGTAATGCGTCCTTCACGTTTTTCGGTTCAACTTGTGAAATAAAAGCAAAATGATGACAAAAGTTACTTATCTTGGAGCGTGTTGTCACGCCCTTTGAGATGTCCCCTATTATGTTGTCGATTGGATGATCTTTTACATTTGTCCAGGCCTTAGGAAGTTCTTCATTGTGTGAGATGCTTTCTTTTTCAACACTATCATGAGACTCTTCTTTCTCTTTCTTAGCATCTTCCTTTGCAACACTTTCACTTTCGTCTTCCTTATCTTTGACAATTTCTTCAGTGGATGGGCCTGCACTATCAAAAGATATACCTTTCTCGACACATTTTGCATAAGATTCATCAAAAAGAACACATGAACTGACTCTTCAACAATAAGTAGTAACTGAATTGATAGAACCTATATGCCTATATGCCTTACTAGATTGAGAAAAAAATATGCCTTCTTCCAAGTTTTAGCATATAAATGTGGTTTACCCATGTGCCATTAAACATGATCTCTCTTTTCTTAATATGTTCTATTGTGCAGCCAAAATTTGTAAAAGTTACTTTGAAGTCTTTGTCGCACAATTGACTAATACTTAGGAGATTTTGTTTAAGACCTTCTACTTAGTAACACATCAGTTATAGTTGTGGTAGACGGGTTACCTACACTTCTTTTACCGAGTATAGCTCCCCGATTTGTTGTCTCCATAGGTGACATACCCCTTTTTCTTTCCGTGGAACTTCAACAAAGAGTGATATGTCTCCCGTCATGTGTCTTGAACATCCGCTATCAAGGAACCACAACCTTTCGGCAATGTCAAGACACTTTTCCTGCAAAATTAATTTATAGTGGAAGGTCCCCAATCTTCATTGGGTCCTGGGTGGTGAGTACATAAACTGTTGCATTTAGGCAACCATTGAAATACTCCTTTAGGAACTAAAATCCTCCTAAATTTGCATTTTTCAATGGTATGTCCCTTTTTGCAACAATAGTGACAGGTAATACTATGAGAATATGTTGTTTTGCTAGTTGATACTTTTGGTACAAAAGTGTATTTACTATATAAAGGAGTATACGATCTTTTGAACTTATTCGGATCAACCGCAAACGTCATTTTTGGTTGTAGAGCCTTATCTAATTTGGCCTTTAGGTCTCTCACTTCTTTTTGCCAAATATGACATGTCTCACAACCAAACCATGATGTAGGATCTTCCTCAATTTTATCCTTTTGAATATCTAGCATAGATTGTTTCAAAGCTTCCATGTCCTTTTCGGTCTTCTCAACTTTTGATTCAAGATATGAAAAAATTTTCTTATTTGAGGCCAAAAGTTTAAAAGCTTCAATTGCATCTCTATGTAGTTCTTCAAAGGCTAATTTTAATTGAGCATGAGATACCTTATCTACAAGTTCAGGTTTAAGATGACTTACACGTTTCTTTTTCTTGTGTTGATGAGCCGTAAGACATAAGTTTGCCAATTCTTCTTCATCGCTTGATGAGTCTTCACTAGATGAATCACTTTCCCATGCTATGTAGGCTCTTCTAGATTTGTTGTGACCTTTTCTTTGGTTCTTCTCTTTCTCCTTCTCAAGGTATGGACAATCCGGTTTGTAGTGACCGACTTTGCCACAATTGAAGCAAGGACCTTTGATTTTTCCTTTGTTATTGTCATCTTGTTTGAACTTGTTTGATTGCTTTCTATAGTTGATCAACCCTTTGTCAGAATGTTTTGCTCCATTTTTCTTTAGGTATTTGTGGTATCTTCGCACAAACAGTTCCATTTCCTCATCATCGGAGTCTTCATCATCACTTGTATCCCTATCCTCTAGCTCTTGTCTTGAGGTCTTGGAGCTTGAAGCTTTTAGAGCTATTGACTTCTTCTCTACCTCTTTCTCCATGTTCTTCTCTTTCTTTGCCCTTTTCTCATGCATGTCAAGGCATTTAAGATGTTGTTCATGTTCTTCTAGTTTACCAAAGAGAGTGGTGATGTCTAAGGTGTTTAAATCATTTGCTTCCTTTATTGCTGTAACCTTGGGTTGCCATTCCCTGTTCAAACATCTTAAGATTTTGTTAGTAGCAACTGCATTGGAAACAGGTCTATCAAGAGAATTTAAACGATTTTTCAAGTGAACGAATCTCTTCTGCATGTTTTCGATGGATTCACCATCTTCCATGTGGAAGAGTTCGAATTCTTGAGTTAGCGTATTGATTCTAGCTAGTTTGACATCATCCGTTCCCTCGTGGGCAACTTGCAATGTGTCCCACATAGCTTTAGCGGATCTACAATGGGAAACGCGATAGTATTCATCAACTCCTAGAGCTGAGATTAGAATGTTTCTCGCTTTCCAATCGTATCCATATCTCTTTTCATCTTCGGCATCCCAAGTATTTTCTAGTTTTGGAACAACTGCACCAGCTGCATTTGTCATGGTGATCTGAAAGGGACCATTGACAATAGCTGTCCAGATGTTCCTATCAATTGCATTGATGTGGACACACATACAATCCTTCCAATAGCCATAGTTTTCACCGTTGAAAACTGGAGCTCTATTGTGAGCCCCTTTAGGTCCGGAAGCCATCTTTCCAATAAGTGTTTCACGTAGCACGGAATAAACCAGAGCTCTTGATGCCACTTGTTAGACGCTGGCCTGAGGATCTAAAGGGGGGGTGAATAGATCTCACAGAGTTTTTCGGAATTATTTCGAACTAAAGCGAAAGCGGTTCTGAATCGACTTGCGTCTATTCCGGACCGTTATTGCAAGGGTCGTATATGTGACAAAACCACAAGATAATTGAGATTAACAATGAAGTGATATGTTATCGAATCAATACGTTTCACAGCTGAAAATCAATTAACATCTAAATTGACAAACTTTGGTTTGCAATGCAGTAATAATGGAATAAGCAAAAAGACAAACACTTGGTGATAATGTTCAAATTGATGATGATTCAAGATGTGGTGAATTGTGATGTTTATGCAGAACCTTAATTCACAATTTTAACACTTGAATCGTTAATCAATTTTGCAATTATGACCAAATATGAACAGAACGTAAATGAAAAGATAAAAGCGACAAGAACACGATATTTGTTCAGGCAGTTCGTCGATCGTCCTCGCTACGACTACGTCTGCCCCCAATTCCAAATTGAAATTGGGAAATCTTCCATTAATGTTGAAAGTAGTATAAACAAAGAAGAAAACAAAGCGATAAACAATAAACCGAATTTGTCGATCCTTTGAATCTTCTTCCCCCTTAATCTTGATCCAGATCAAGGTGATCCAAGAGCTTCACTTGATCCCTTTTCTGCAGTGTCTTGAATTGCCTTGAACCCTTGTTCTTCAATCTTCACACTCAGATGGATCCTCGATGAAACCTCGTGATAAAAACCCCCAAGAAACACCTATCTTGGAGGACAAAACCCTCGGATTTTATTCACCAAAAACCCCACAAATCTTCACCCACTAGGAATCTTCAATTCCGTTCCATGGACGTTATCGAACTCGATCACTAACCCTCAACGCAAGAATGATTATGTGTAATTGTGTTGGAGATGACGAAGAACGAAGATGAGAAGCCTTTGTGTATCTTTCAGTCGTTGGTGTTGATGAATAATTAACATGAAATGATATATATAGTTGCTGGTATGTTGGAGCAGAGAAAACACATAATTTGGGAAGTTTTCAGCAAATAGGTTGACCTACTTTAGTGCTTAGGTCGACCTAACAGAAGCAGAGTTGAAATTGTCCCAGTTAGGTTGACCTGTTAGGTTGTCCTAAAATCTGTTAGGTTGACCTGCTGAAGGTTTAGGTCGACCTAAAGTCAGTTAGGTTGACCTGTTGATGGTTTAGGTCGACCTAAAGTCAGTTGTTTCCAGTTAGGTCGACCTGTTGAAGGTTTAGGTCGACCTAAAGTCAGTTGAAATGCATTTTTGTGACTTTTCTTCAGTTTAGGTCGACCTAGGAGTGTGGGTAGGTCGACCTAACAATGACATTTGTAAATCCCTTCAGTTTAGGTCGACCTGGGAGTGTGGGTAGGTCGACCTAACAGTGACCTTGTCAGTTTTGCTGAGTTTGCTTTGGTTTTGAGTCGACCTAGGGCTTTGCTTGGTCGACCTAACAGATGCAATACAATTTTCTGAGTGATTTGAGCTTCATAATCTTCCATTATCTTGAGTCATTCATTTATGCTTTTGTATTTGGTTGCTTGTGATGTTTGCCATGAATCAAAAACTCATTTGTGAGTGTATGCTTGTTCTTACAACCTGGCTCTAGGCACCATAGCCTATAAGCTTTGACTCCTTCAGGGTATCCATGAACATGCATTTCAGAGCTCTAGGTTCGACCTTGTCTTGCCTAATGTGAGCATAGGCTACGCAGCCAAATACTCTCAGTTTGTCGAGATCTGGTGGATGTCCCGACCAAACTTCTTCAGGTGTCTTCATATCTAACGATGTCGAAGGACATCTGTTTATCAGATATGTTGCTGTCGAAACAGCCTCAGCCCAGAACACCTTTGTTAACCCCGCACTAGTCAACATGCATTTGACTCTCTCCAAAATAGTTCGATTAAACCTTTCAGCCAAACCATTTTGCTGTGGAGTACCTGCAGTAGTTCTATGCCTTGCAATACCAGAGGCAGCACAAAAACTGTCGAATGCCTCATTGCAAAATTCAAGGCCATTGTCGGTTCTCAACCTCTTGACCTTTCTGCCAGTCTGATTTTCAACCAAAGTCTTCCAACTTTTGAAATTCTCAAAAGTTTCATCCTTAGTCTTCTGGATGAATACCCATAATTTTCTGGAATAATCATCTACTATGGATAGAAAATACCTTGCTCCTGAATGTGATGGACACCTTGCAGGCCCCCAAAGATCAGCATGGATGTAATCAAGGGATCCATGTGTTCTTTGTTTGCCTTTGTTGAACTTCACTCTGCAAGATTTTCCAAGTACACAGGGTTCACAAAACTTCAGCTTTTCGATTTTGTCTCCACCAAGAAGATTTTGTTTCCCTAATTCGACCAGACCCCTTTCACTGACATGGCCCAATCTCATGTGCCAGATTTCTGTTTTCGACAAAGGTTTCGTGGATGCAACATTTGTCGAACCACTTACAACTTCAGCCTCAAGGGTATACAAGCCTTGTTTCTTCACGCCTCTCAAGACTTCCATCGAACCCTTCATGACTCTTAGGATACTTTTCTCTCCTTGGAAAACATATCCTTTCTTGTCGAATTCACCAAGAGAAAGCAGATTTCTCTTCAAATCAGGAACATACCTGACTTCAGTCAACAACCTTATTGACTCATCATGGAGCTTGAATCTCACAGATCCAACACCTGCAATCTTGCAAGCCTTGTTATTTCCCAGCAATACTGATCCACCATCTTGATCACATAATTCCTCGAACAAGTCTTTGTTTGGAGTCATGTGCCAAGTGCAACCTGAATCCATAATCCACTCCTTCTTAGAGTCACTGCTTGAAACCGCAAGAACATCAGATGATTCGAAATCATCTTGAACAATGGCAGCGTTGCCATTATCCTTACCTCCATGATATTTCAAGCGTTCAGGGCACACCTTTCTTGTGTGACCCTCCTTCTTACAATGGTAGCATCGAATGCCAGATGCTTTGCCACTGTAAATCTTCGACTGGCTTTTGCCTTTCTTCTTGTCGAACTTACCATCCTTTCGTAAGAATTTCCTTTAACGGCCAAACCTTCGCCAACAGTCCAAGGTTTATGCTCCTTTCGTTCATTCAAGTCCTTAGAGTACAAGGCTGATTGAACTTCTTCAAACGTCAGGGACTCTCTTCCATACAAGAGAGTTTCTTTGAAGTGAGCATGTGATCGAGGCAAAGAACACAATAGTAACAACGCTTGATCTTCATCATCGATCTTCACATCAATATTTTCAAGATCAAGAATCAGCTTGTTGAACATATCCAACTACTCAGCCAATACTTTGTCTTCAATCATCTTGAATGAATACAAAGCTTGCTTCAGGTAGAGTCGGTTTACCAGCGATTTGGTCATATACAAACTTTCAAGTATCACCCATAACCCTGATGCCGTCGTCTCCTTTGATACCTGCCGGAGAACCTTATCACCAAGGCTCAACAAAATTGCGCTGTGTGCTTTGTCGATCATATTTGTCTTCTCCGCTGCCGTCAATTCTGCATTCATGGCTGCCTCTCCCTTCAACGCTTCCAAACAACCCTGCTGAACCAGTAGGGCTTTCATCTTCAAGCGCCACAGACCGAAATCATTCACTCCGGTGAACTTTTCAATCTCATACTTTGTTGAAGGCATCTTCTCCACGCTCACCGCACCAATTTGTTGTGAATTCAATGCCACGAACAAAGTATAAAACAAGGAAGAATAAAGGACAAGGAAGAAGAGGAACACAAGAATTGGTTATAACTGCTATTCTTTTACTTTCTCTTATAACAAGATTACAAGTTTACAAGAATAACAAATAACCTCTCTCACCCTAAATTAGGATTTGCAGCTTAGCAATGATGAGAGACTAGTATGCTATTTATAATAAAACCTAACATACTAACTAATGGGCTTTTTCAGCAAGGCCCATTACACAAGCCAACTTAATAAACAAGCTAACTTAACAAATTAGGGTTTAAACACTAAAACCTAATTTAACATGCTAACAACCCTAGCATCTTCGACATCTGCATGCTAGACCCATCTTCGACTACAGCATGCACACTTCGACACCAGCATGTGAACAATCCTTCGACTTCATGCTTAACTCTGTCGAACTGTCGAACCAAGAAGCTACCCTTCGACAATACTAGAGTTTGATCCAATATCTCACATGAAACTTGTTTTAAGTTAACAGACTGGTTTTAATAGAGTTACCAAGTAATGTAAGTGCATTATTAAAACTTTAAGTTGCAAAACATATCAACATTGTTATAACAGAATAAACAAACCAGTTTTTGTTAGACATTAAGTGAATAAAAATAAAAACTTTATAAAAATCACAACTTTATACAATCAAACCTCAGTTTATCAGTTCCTAACAAATTTGTTACAGATGATACTTGATTATGATACTGGAACATCAGTATACCAGAGTTTGGAAAAGAAACTCGCAGCTATAACCCACTATAACCATATCGGTTATACACGATTCGAAACATGAACCTCCATGAAAGTTTACACGATTATGAAACTAAAACACATGAAGAAGACATAGATGGTGCTGATTTTCCAATCTTTTTCATCAATACGTCAAATACAGAGATTTACGTTTCCAAAAATTTTGAAATCTCAAAACTTCCTAAAAACAAAAACTGCAGAACTCTCACTGATTTATAAAAATCAAAACTTTAAAATCTCAAGACTTTATAAAAGTCAAAACTTTATAAAATCAACTTATAAAGGTCACAACAAAACATGATGAAGAGGTAACTGTAAAAATCCGTAGGTGGTTACCTGTGGAAGGTGCTTCGGATGGGAGAAGGAGAAATTGAAACTTTCTCTCACTGGGAATGTGTGGAGAGAGAAGAGAGAAAATTGAATAAATGAAGAAGGGAGAATGATAGGGAAATAGGATGGAAAAAGAGTATTGAAAAGGTGTATCAAATTGTCTACCGGGTAATGTATAACTTCATACAAAAGAAAAACACAATGGTTAATGTAGTATTAGGAAAGAACTAATAGGAAAAATGAAAAAAAATGTGCCACTTGGAAGAATGGTGAAATCTGATTGGTGTAAATAAAATTTGAATTAGCAAATTACCATTATGGGCATTTCTTAGTGCAAAGTTAAAATCAAAGAAGGGTAATTTAGGGTGTTAATAGGCATGTTATAATCTTAGTTAGGTAGTTGATAACATGAATTTTTAGGTTTGAGAAAAAAAAGATTAAGGTTTTAGTGAAAATTTAAATAATAAAACAATAAACCAATAATTAGAAAAATAAATTAAAGAAAAACCAGGATTTGATCTGATATTGTGTGGCTGGAGGTCCATGGGATGCCAATGGAGTTTTCAAAGAGGCAAAAGCTTTATGCCCTAACAATGGTAAACCCATATCCATGCACCGATCCTCTTTAGTCAAAGGAAGTACCTGCAAAAATAAGATAATAATAAGAATAAGAATAATAATAGTAATAATAATAATAATAATAATATATGTTCTGGACCGACCCAATTTATCTAATTGGACCAATCCAGCCTTCGGCCCAATACACTTTAGACCACGCGTGGCAAGTTCCGCCCGGCCGCTCCAGGCATACTCACAAGGTAACCGACCACGAGAAACCCTCGTGCCTGGTAAACAACCAACCCGCGTGGCACCTAAATATCCGCCCCAGAAGGAGGAGTCTAATCCGCACAAGAGCATTCTATAAATAGCCCTCTCTACACAGAGGGCAAGGTAATCTTTTCTTACCCCAAAATTCTCTCACTTTGTTGTACCCATTGGAACACATACTTACTTTGGCATCGGAGTGCCTTGCAGGTACAACCCCTTTTTTCCCCTCTCAACCGTTCGGAACTACAAGCCTTCATTGTTGCTGGCCATCTGATCCGCTCGGTAAGATCAGTGGCACCGTCTGTGGGAAATCTAGCTCCCCCGTTCCTTTTTCTTGCACCTTCTTGATCCATTCTTGCCTCCTGCAAGAACCTAGGAACCAAAGCTTTAATCAAATCATTACTCATGGCCGGCAATAACGAAGACCCTTCTTCATTAGACGCTGCGATACTCAAGAAAAACGACATCTCCGTCGTTCCCCCTTCCATAAACACTGTTCCTCGAGACGGTGTCACGGCATCCCCTTCTCCAAAAGATCTCCAAGATGATCCGTTTCACCATCTCGAAAATACAAGCGGGAAGGACAACCCCGAAGAAATGCTGGGCAACCCTTTCCTCTCCAAAGGTCAGTCTCCTCAGGATCAGACCATGAATGTTGTTCTGGCCGCCTCGCCCAGACCAACACGCTCATACAACAGCAAAACAACAGGATCGGGGCGCTCGAACAAAAACGCCGATCGAAGACTCCCCTAGGTCACAAGCATCGCCCTATGCGCGACGTGATTCCCAAGAAACGCCTTCGATCTCCCTCCCCAAGGGAAAACGCTGGTCCATCCTCCAAGAAAGGGTCAAGCGACCACCGCTCCCGACAGCGGTCACAGTCTCCTCGACCAAAAAAGAGATCCCGGTCACCCCCGACAGGGCACAACGATAACCGGAGATGACACCGGCGGAGTCGGAGCCACTCTTCCACTCCTTCCGCCAGTGACGAGGACGAAGAGCGCAGAGGCCCTCTTTCCCACTCAATCTTGGAAGCGCACCTACCGGCCGGTCTTGAAAAACCCCCGCCGCTGGGCACATACGACGGAGAACATTGACGCCCTTCTCGACTACAGAGGGGTGTCCGGTGTCATCAAATGTCGTTTGTTCCCTACCTCCCTGCGCAAAGGAGCCATGACTTGGTATAAAAGTTTGCCTGATGAGTCTATCACTTCATGGAAAGTGCTCGGGAAACTTTTTTCCAGACACTTCACGGCCTCCCGGAGACACCCCAAGTCAGAAGCCTCCTTGGAAGCCATCATCCAAGGAAAAGACGAGTCCCTACGGGCTTACATAGAAAGATTCAACAAGGAAGCCGTGCAAGTATCCACCACTGCCCATATGAAGAAATTCTTGCTCGAGCGAGGCCTCCGACCACGATCAGACTTCGCCAAGGCCGTCGGCATCGAAACGCCGGCCACTCTGGACGAGTTCTTCCTCAAGGCTCAGGCATACATACAATATGAGGAAAAGGAGGCCGCTCATGCAGTACGCAATTTTAGACAAGAGGAAACCAACAAGAATGGTTGCCAAGACGATTCCCGTCGGGGACCGGACAAAAAGAAAGACGACAAGGGCCGAGATCCCAAAGACTACAAAGCCCCGGCCGGGAAGTTCCGAAAATACACCCCGCTCAACGCCTCAAGGGAACGCATCTTAAACGAGTGTGCGAATGCCGAATTCCAGACGGGCAAGGTCCGCTTCCCTAAAACCATGCCCGCGCGACTAAACATGGATAAATCGAAGTTCTGCCGATCCCACAAAGGCCACGGGCACAACACCGAGGATTGCATCCACCTAAAGGACGCCATAGAGATATTCATCAAGGACGGACACCTGAAGCAATACGCGAAGAAGCAGGAGGCCGCCAAAGAAGCCAAACCAATCACCGAGGAAAAGCCGACGGAAGATACGCCCGCCATGCAAATAGCCATGAGCATCACCAGGCCAGAAGACTTTTACCTCCGTGACTGGGCCAAATCGGCGACCACCACCTCTCCTCACAGCGTATGGGAGATGTTCCCCTCCGCCATGGTCATATCGGGCGGGGGATTCACCAAGCTCACTGTGGGATCCGTAAAATGCAAATTTGACGAGCTGATCTCAGCCAGTGCAAGCAAAGTCGCTACGCTCGACCACGCCAAAGGCATCCCATCCTCCATCTCTTTCTACAAAGAGGAATTACCCGGCGGGGCACCCAATGCCACCATTCCCCTCCTCATCTAGGCTCGGATGGTCAATTTTGACGTGCGGTGGATATTGGTCGATCAGGTAAGTTCAGTAGACATCATGTACTCCTAACTATTCAGAACACTGCAACTAAACGACAATCACCTCACCCCCTACGTAGGATCAGACCTACAAGGTTTCAACGGCACGGTGACTAAGCCATGGGGTTCGTCGAGCTCATAGTGACAATCGGATCGGCGGAAACTGTGAGGGCCGTCAAAGTCCAATTCCTGGTCATCGACTGCCCCTCGATATACCAATGCATTCTTGGACACCCGACACTGGCCGAGCTAATCGCAGTCCCCTCAACCGTACACCTCAAACTCAAATACTATACGACCAAAGGGCAAGTAGCAACACTCAACGGCGACATCGAAGCAGCCAGGAGATGCTTTGAAGCCTCCACAAAAGGCCTGAGCACGATAAAGACACCGGCTCAAGACAAAACAGCGACCAACGCAATCTCCGAGACCAACAAATCTATGTCCTGCATCGTCACACTCGACCTCGACAGTCCTTTTCTGGGAGAAACCGAGCAGAATATCAACTCAGGCACATCAGAAGGGATCCTCCGGCCAATTCCTGACGGAGACTTTGAACTCGTGGCCCTCGGGGAAGATCCGACCAGGGGAGTCAAGATCGGAGCAGACCTACTAGACCTGGCCAAAAGACAACTCAAAGCTTGCCTCCGTGAAAACGCCGACCTATTCGCTTGGAGCGTCGCAGAGATGCCCGGGCTCGATCCAGAGGTAGCGTGCCATCACCTGACCATCGACCCCGCCTACAAGGCCGTCGCTCGGAGGAGAAGAAAACAATCACCAGAGAAAACGGCTGCGGCCGAACTAGCTGTAAAAGACCTCCTAGAGGCAAAATTTATATTTGAGGCCAAGTACAATACTTGGCTCTCCAATGTTGTACTTGTTAAAAAATCAAATGGAAAATGGCGCATGTGCATTGACTACACCGATCTCAATAGGGCTTGCCCAAAAGATGCTTATCCTCTTCCTAACACAAATAAACTAGTCGATAATTCCACCGGTTTTAAATTACTTTCATTTATGGACGCCTACTCCGGGTAAAATCAAATACCCATGGCTAAAACTGACAAGAAATACACGGTCTTCATGACCGAATCGGGCAACTACTATTACAACGTAATGCCCTTCGGTCTGAAGAACGCCGGCGCGACATACCAGCGCATGATGAACAAAGTATTCCGAGCGGAAATAGGCGACATGCTCGAAGTCTATATGGACGATATGATCGTCAAATCCCAAGAAGAAACCGATCATGCCGCCCATCTCAAAAGGGTTTTCGAGCAAGCCCAAAAGTGCAAAATGAGGTTCAACCCCGAGAAATGTATGTTCGGCATCCGGGCAGGCAAATTCCTCGGTTTTTATCTAACGGAAAGAGGAATCGAAGCCAACCCGGATAAATGCAGGGCTTTTTCGGACTTGCCCATCCTAAGCTCAAAAAAGTCAATCCAAACCTTAAACGACATGCGCACATCACTATCCAGGTTTGTGGCCAAATTCGTCCAACATGCCCTTCCCTTATTTAAACTCTTGCGTAAGGAAACCGCCTTCGAATGGACGGAAGAGTGTGAACGCGCCCTCTCCCATCTCAAGTGAGCCCTCTCCAGCCCACCGGTCTTATCAAGGCCTGAGGTCGGAGAAACCCTATACTTTTACCTCGTCGTAGCCACCGAGGCCGTCAGCATGGCCTTGATACGAGAAACCCCTGAAGGCCAGAAACTCATTTACTTCACAAGTAAAGCACTCCAAGGCCCCGAGGTCAGATACCAACAGATTGAAAAGGTCGAACTCGCATTAATAACCGCAGCACGGAGACTCAGGCACTATTTCCTAGCTCATACCATAGTCGTGCGAACCGAGCAACCTGTGAAACATTTGCTTGCACGGCCCGATATGGCCGGACGGATGCTCCGCTGGTCATTAGAGCTTGCAGAGTTCGACATCAAGTACGAAGGAAGAAAGGCCCTTAAGGCATAGGTCTTGGCAGATTTCGTGGCCGAAATGGCCTTCCCCAAAACAACGAACTACAACGCCCAAAGATGGACCATATACGTGGACGGAGCATCTAGCTCAACTGGCAGCGGAGCGGGGATCATTCTAAAAAATGGGGAAGGAACCCTCATAGAGGTATCCCTTTCGCTCTCATTCCCAACATCCAACAACCAAGCCGAATATGAGGCCCTGCTCGCCGGATTGCGCCTCGCAAACGATTTAGAAGTCGAGGACATTGAGGTATTCACTGACTCTCAACTAGTCGCGTCCCATATCTCAGGCGAATACCAGGTCAAAAGCGAAGCCCTCGCCGAATAGCTGGCCCTCGTACGAGAAAGACTGACCCGATTCAGGAGCGCCAAAGTAAAACACATCCCAAGGGAACACAATTCCCGAGCAGACGTCCTATCAAAGTTAGCTAGTACGAGGAAGAAAGGGGGCAACAAATCCGTAATTCAGGAAATATTGCCAAAACCCAGTACCGAATCTCCATCCGCATTAACCCTCGTTAACGCGGTCGGAGATGCGTCCTGCTGGATGACCCCCGTATATAATTACCTAACTAGCGACCTCCTGCCCGCCGATCCAAAAGAGGCCTCCGTAATCCGAAGGAGAGCCCGCTCATACGTCTTGGTCGAAAATCGCCTCTACCGACGAGGATTTTCCATACCCCTCCTTAAGTGCGTAGACGAGGGCACGACTCCCCACATACTCCGAGAGATACACAAAGGAATTAATGCCCAGCACTTAGGAGGGAAATCCCTCGCTTGAAAAGCCCTTCGAGCCGGATACTAGTGGCCCACGATGGAAAACGACGCCAAGGAATACGTAAAGAAGTGCGACAAATGCCAACGTTTCGCGGACATGCACCTCACACCCCCCAACGAGCTTAAGTCCTTGTCATCTCCCTGGCCGTTCGCGTGGTGGGGCATGGATCTCCTCGGCCTGTTCGTGACCGGGAGTAATCAAAACAAGTACCTCATAGCCGCAGTCGATTATTTCACCAAATGGATCGAAGCCGAACCATTAGCCAAAATAACATCCCTGAACGTGCTTCGCTTCTACAAAAGAAACATCCTCGCCCAGTTCGGGGTACCCTTGGCCATCATCACCGACAACGGCACCCAGTTCACCGACGGACGTTTTCAAGAGTTCGTCACGAAACTAGGATCTAAACAACATTTTGCATCAGTCGAGCACCCATAAACTAACGGGCCAGCGGAGGCCGCCAACAGGGTAATTTTGAGGGGTCTCAAAAGAAGACTGGACGAAATAAAAAGGGGATGGGTGGAAGAGCTACACAGCGTCCTCTAAGCCTATCGCACCACCCCACACTCCACCACCTGGGAGACCCCCTTCCGACTGACGTACGGAACGGAGGCCGTGATCCTCGTCGAGATACATGTGCCCTCGAGACGCATCGAAGAGCCACTCGAAACAGAGGGCAACGTCGAGGCGATCAGGGAAGAGCTCGACCTGGTCGAGGAAATTCGCACCGGAGCCGCTCTGCGCGAAGCCTCACTCAAGCAAAAAATTGCCCTAAGACATGACGCGAAGGTCATTAAACGGGAATTCAAAGTAGACAGCCTAGTGTTCAAAAGAAACCACAAAGATTCCCGAGAAGGCAAACTGGCCGCAAATTGGGAAGGCCCTTATCGTGTCCGAGCAAAGACAGAAAACGGGGCATACTACCTAGAGAATTTGCAAGGAGAAGAACTCGCTCGACCTTGGAACGTTGAAAAACTTAAACAATATTACAGTTAAAAACACAGGTGCGGCCTGGTACGCGCCGAGCACCTCTAAATGAAACAAAACGATAGAAGCCTGCTCTCTTAATCGAACAGACTCCTTGTCCTTCGGGGAACCCGATTACCGAGCATCCCCGTCGTAATCATGTACCACGAAGGCAGAACGCCCCGCTCACGAGGGGACGGTTCACGCCATGAGCCCCGGAGCTCAACACAACAAAATCTGAGACTCACCAAACGCCAGGCACATGTCCCCGGCAATCGACCACAGTTCCACACACTGGGCGATCAATACATTATAAGTCGAGCAAACCTTCCTAACATGCAACATAAACACACAAAAGACAGCAATGGTACTTTATTCATCATTCATGAAGATTACAAAACAAACATCGAATGAAAAGAAAACGCTTCACTCCTCTCGACGGGCAAATTCCTCCGAGTGAAGATACTGATACCAATCTTCATCCCACTCGGTCTCAGAACCATTCACGTTAACCACGACTCTCACACCAGTCGCCCGAGCACGAGCGTCTGAACTCAAAGAACCATGAGAACGAGAAGCAGAGTAGGTCGAAGCCTTCTTCTTCTCCTTCACCTTTTTTACTCCACATGAACACGAGGTTGAAGATACCTTCTTTCCGTTAGCTCCACTCATTCCTGCGAGAAATGAAGAAAGAGAGGTCCATGAGACCTCCTTTTATAAAGGAAGAAGGGGAACATAAACCTAGGGAAACGAACAAAGCCTTTAATGAATAAAGACGTTGGAAACCGGTAACACACCTCCCAAAAACTCATAACGCATGCACACAAGTTTCAAGGAAACTAACAAAAGCGTTAAAAACTAAGTACTTTTAAATAAAGACGGGCAAAAATCTAAAAATGTGCCCAACTACGGCCATCAAGACCGAGCTGGTAAATGTGCATACAAAATTAAAATGGGGGGCATACCCCCTAGAACAACATTACAAAATAAAGGCTCGCAGGCCTGACACATAAACACATAAACTGAAAACCTTCAAGCACCTTCTTCAACAAGGACCTCCTCGGCTTCCTGCATCACTGGCTCCTCCCCGAAGACCGGAGAAACAATCTGGTTGCCCTCCACGCGATGATAAGGCCCGGTACCCTCGGTCACCAACTCCACCCCAGGATTCTTCAATTTGAGATGGGCCACAGTAGAGTTATAGGTGTCCTCGGCAGCCGCCACACAATTGCCCCCTAAGACCCTGATATATTGGATCAGATCCTCTCGGGTTAAGAGAGCCCTCTCCTCTTCTGACTCATACTCAGCAGGAGCCTGAGAACGGCGAAGAGAGGCCTCCCTCACCGAGGAGGACAACAACGACCCAAACAGAGTCCAGGAGAGCAAGGTGTATTGACCTTGTACATCAGCCAAGGCATCCTCCTTCGCACTCAGCCGAGCCTTCACGGCCGCCAACTCTTCACCCTGTTCCTTCAGCAGCTGCTCTCGGTCCATCAGGGCGGAAGTCTTCATCTTGACATCCTCCTCGAGCAATCTCACGGCTTCCACAGACAAGGGGGCCGAGCGAGCATAGAGAGTAGCCATCTCCAGAACCCGAACCAAGGCTGAAGCATCCTGCAGGAGGAACCTTTGGCGAACAGAGGGCTCCAAGCCCTCAATATGAAGGGATTCAGCACGAGGGATGGTCAAAGAGGGCCACCTTCGAAGAACCGGGGTTGGAGGAAGCACGAAGGAATGGTGAAGAAATCAGCAACCTCCTCCTGGGTAAGATCCACGGCCTCGGTCCTCTGTCGCTTGCGACGAACCAATGCATCCTGATCCGGCTGCGGACGAAGAGGAGAAGGAAGTATCATGACCAGTGTAGCAACCTGCCATAAAAATTAAGCTTTTAGAGTCGCCACCTATTCTGAAGGGCGAGTAGGAAACCCTACGCAGTTTAGAGATCGGGGTAAGATTATTATAATCAGGTCGAGGGAAGGTGTTAGGCACCCTCAACCCTTTCCTATGGCTTTGAATCTAAGGTAACAGTTTATGGCTAAATATTGAGGTTTATAGCTAAGGAAATGAATAGGGAGAAAATTGAGATTTTAGGGAGGGGGGACTCGCCTTGGTTATCCAAGTGCCTACGTATCTCCTTAGGGAGAATCAGAGTCAACATAGTTCGGGCACAGGATTGTACGCCTTAGAATTTGATACGAATGTGTTGACGGTATTTTGAATTACCGTTTCGCAGTTTTGAAAAGGTATTTTGAATTACCTTCGTAGTTTCGCAGTATTGAAGAGATGAAAATCTGTGGTTTGTGGTTTGATGTGTTTTAAGTGTTTGGGCGTACAACCCTGATTTGATATGGCACCGTTAGATGCGATGACCAATAGATTTGGTCAGTATAGCTAACGGATTATGGGGCATTGCTGGTTACTCAAATCGATAGATTGATCGTCGCGGGCAGCAAATTAAAATGTATTTTAATTTTATGTATTTTTTATCTCTCGTCTAATGCGACTAATAGATTTAGTCGGGTCGAGGAGAAAATTAATTAAGGGTTAATGGGATTGGGCGAACCATAAAGCGTGGGTAACTTATCTAGGTTTTTTTTTTGTGATTTACATAATTAAATAGACTAAATCGAATAATCGAAAGACTCGGGAAAAATTCTAATTCTTAATTATGGCCCTAATCCTAATTCACATCCTAATCCTAATTAAATAAATAAATTAAACATAATTTATATTTAACTAAACAATAAAAATAGAAAAAAAAGAAATATATAAAAAACCTGGTTTGAATCCTGTGTTTATTAGCCTTGAAGGTGCATGATAAACCTCCAGCCTTGCATGCGTTAGATATGGATTATTGGAGATCCTGTGCTGATAATTGAGGGTGCGCCATATTCCTTCCTTGGATGGAGAGCGTATGATCAAGTGGTAAACAATTGTTGAAAAAGAATGTCGTAGGAGGGACTAGAACCCCTGCCCTCATAGACAATGGCGCTCACTCTTACCATGTGTGCTGCTTGCTTTTGTTGTTAACGACATACCCCAGTTACTTAATATATGAAAAAACAAAGTGAAAATTAGGAATTCAAACCAGAACACGCGCCCTCCCCTGATTCACTTCCTCCTTTTTTTTCCACTTCCAGTCAACTGCGGGCCCCACCATCTGTCTGCACATCCAATCAAAAGAAGAGAGAGGGAGTCTTCATTGTTGACCCCCCAATTGCAGTCCAGCGCGCGCGAATTAAAGGTTTCACATTTTGAATAGGCCAGTAGCCAGTTGCCACGCGTGGATCACCGGTCGGAACCAGTCAGCGACGCCGGAGATGAATCCGGTTGTCTTCTCCGATTTGCCAAAATCCAACCTGCAAAAAAACACGCGAATAAAAGACATAGGAAGACCTTACCCCCCTAATTCGAGGGCTGCGGATCGACTGGTGGCCTTCGTTGACTCTGAAAATGCTTGTATCGACGGGTTCGAAGGTGACAGGTCGTTGCACCCCTTCCATGGCATAGCACAATGTAGGTCGTAAAACTCACATGTAACACGCTACGTCTTCCCCTAACAACGTCCTGAACATGAACCAACACACCAAACAGGTAAACAATGCATATATAATAATAAACGAATTCAAGATTTTTACCCCAACCGGCCAAGTCTGATCCTCCCATTATGAGATGATTCACGATGATGTAAAGGGATGGATTGGTTCCTGGAACACTCAGGAGTTTGAATTTAGACTTGGAACGAATTGAGAGCCGCTGTCCAGGGATTTTCTCTATGCCCTAGTTCTTTGAGTTTTTTGTAAATCTTGAACCCTAACCTTTGCATCCTTTTTCGTCCTCCCCTTATTTCTGAACCTTTTGAGAATATATATGGGTGTTTTAGGGTTGCTTTTGGGCTTGGTCTATCACTTGTCAAGAGAGAAAGAAAATTCATTAAAATTACATGATTTTTCTCTATTTTCATATAATATTTTTCTATTATCAAACCGAACTAATCTTAATGATATTGTGATCATGACTTTGATTGAAAAATTATCCTCATGCATTCTTTAGAATATCTCCATCATTTATTTAGTTTTAAATTGAATTCATTTGAATAAAATTCAATATAAAAGAAATAGAAATAATAAAAATAGAAGAATGGATTTAGAGGTTTTTTATTAGGGCCATGAGTGTGTTTGGAATATAAATTCTAGGCCCATTGGTTAAAAAACCAAGTTTTGAACACTTAGGGTTTCATGCACATCTCAAAAATCGCTCAACTTTAACCATGTGTATTTCTCTTAATTTTAACCCTATAGAGGTGTTTTTAATCAATTTAAAAAGCTTAGAGAGTCCTCTAAATGATGTCTTTGGTTTCATCTCAATTGAAGTTTCCATGCTTAAGTTATGAGCTTTGACCCAAAAGGTATATTTTATTGACTTTTTTTTGGAGGACCTATAATGTATTGCGCCATATCTTTTGAATGAAACCTTTCTGGCCTTGGCTTGTGAGAGACAAAGTTGTAGAGAATCAAATTTCCTTCAGAATAGGCTTTGAATGAGGAATTTCTGATACTCCATGTAGAAGTTATGGCCAGTCAAAGTTGAGTTGACTTTTTCTATGAAAGACCCTAATTTGAACCTTTGCATTTGTTCATCTCTGAGTTTTTTTATTAATGGATCATGATCAACCTTTGATCAAATGATGGATATGACCTCACATACTTGATGTTGACCAAAAATCTTGAAGTTTGACTGTATTTTGACTATAGTTGACTTTTAGGTCAACATAGTCGATTATTGGTCATCTGAGCCATTGAGTGGGAAATCCTTGGGATTAAAGCTTAATAATTGTCATGGAGATACATTGAGACATATGAGACATCTTGAGATCCATTTGAGGCCTTAGAAATTCAAAATCCTTTGATAAAGTGCAAACCCTAGCTTTGAGAGACCCTCGATTAGGTGAGTGTTGTTTTGAACAGTCCCTTGAACTTTGAGCCATTGAAGATGCATAGAGGAACCTTTGATTGAATATAGGAGGGCAAATTTTGGGGTATGACAGCTGCCCCTGTTCAATCTTCTTAAACCTGAAGAATTAAATAGGCACGTCTGCTTATCGTGATCTAAAGGTAGAAGATGATTGGACACTGAGAATGCCCCGAAATTTGCATTTGTTGGGAAGAAGTTAAGTGGGAGATGGGCTTTAAGGATGCCATCCAAGGTGAATACCATTCTTTCTCTCTCTTCTTTTTTTTTTTTTTACTGTGAAGCAGACGCTCTTTTCTTGAAGGAGCTATGCATTTAGATCGTAGCGTGGCCTAAAAAGGCAACCTTGACTTTGTGCAATGTTTATGATGCATGCGATGCATGATGCAGTGAGCTTCTCAAAATAAATGAGAGCGGTGTATGTATATGCAATATGTATGAATGAGGTGTGTTAGTTGAATGATGCATGATTGTTAATTAAAATATGTTAGTAACTCTGAAAAGAAAGATAACACCTTTGATTGTTGTTGATTATGTTTTGAAAGATATCACTGCCGAGGGACTAACGTGATAAGAAACCCAATTAAGAAACCCTTTTATAGATCCTTGTTGTACAATTCTTTGTAAAACCCTGTTTGCCTGGAAAAGCTCCTAGAAAGGATGGAATACGTCTTAAAGAATTACTGCCTGGAAAGGCTCCTGCACCAATAGGATTACTTGTCATAGTTCTGACAAGCTCGCCTGCACCATTTGGATCATCTGCCCTTGTTCGGACAAATTTCACCTACACCATTTGGATCATTCGCCCCGGTTTGGACAAATTTCTCCTACACCATTTGGTTCATTTGCCCTGGTTCGGACAAATTTCACCTACACCATTAGGATTATTTGTCCTGGTTCGGACAAATTTCACCTGCACCATTTAGGATTACTTGTCATAGTTCTGACAAGCTTACCTGCACCATTAGGAGTCACTTGCCCTGGTTCGGACAAATTTCACCTGCACCATTTAGGATTACTTGTCATAGTTCTGACAAGCTCACCTGCACCATTAGGAGTCACTTGCCCTTGTTCGGACAAATTTCACCTGCACCATTTAGGATTACTTGTCATAGTTCTGACAAGCTCACCTGCACCATTAGGAGTCACTTGCCCTTGTTCGGACAAGCTTACCTGCACCATTAGGGATTATTTGCTATAGTTCTAGCAAACTTACCTGTATCAAAGGAATTACCTGCCATGGTTTTGACAAGCGTACCTGCATAAGATGATCCATTTGCTATAGTTCTAGCAAACTTACCTGCATGAAAAAAATTCCCTTGCTATAGCGCTAGCAAGTTTATCCATGTAACATCCTTGACGGTATCCTGTAAATGTATGAAGATGATTCTCGCGACTCGAGGGTCGGCAAGGAAATGATATGTTTAGACACTCATGACTCGAGGGTCGGAATACACACCTATCACAACACGAGGGCTGGAAACTCATGACACGTGGGTCGGAAATACACCTATCACAACACGAGGGTTGGAAACTGGGCTTTTGTAGTATGTAAATGCACTAGATGATATGCGTATGCTAATGCGTATGTATGTATGCTGATGTCGATCCCGAGATTTTATCTCCTTATTGAACTTGTTTAAACCATATTTGCATCTACACCACGGCTATGCTTATGCCGGCTTGGTAATGTTTATGTATACGGGTAATGCTTATGCTCATGCGTATGTTTGGTTGATGTAATGAGTGGAACGAAGTAATGTCTTCTGTAAGACTACCTGAAAAGGTTTTTGGAATGGATGTGAATGTTTGTCTTAAAGAAGACTATCTGAAAAGATTTTTAGAATTGATAGCAATTTGTCTTAGAGAAGACCACCTGTAAAGGCGGAGAGATGTCTTAAAAAGACTACCTGAAAAGGTTCTTGGGATGATAATGAACGTTTGTCTTAAATAAGACTATCCGAAAAGATTTTTTTTAGCAACGGATGAAGAATATCTTTAAAGACGACTACCTGAAAAGGCTGAAAGATGTCTTTAAGAAGGACTACCTAAAAAGGTTCTTAGCAAGGACGATTAACGTCTTAGAAAAGACCACCCAGAAAGATTCGTAGAATGTCTTAAAGAAGACCACCTGAAGAGGTTCCTGAAAAGGATGACAAATTGCCTTACAGAAGGCTACCTAAAAAGGTACTTAGAAAAGGAATGTCCTGAAGAAGACTACCTAAAAAGGTTCTCGGAAATGACGACGATTGTCTTAAAGAAGACTACCTAGAAAGGTTCTTAGGAAAATAATGTCTTAAAGAAGACTACCTGAAGAGGTTCATGGAAAGGATGAAAATTCGTCTTGAATAGGAGTGCCTGAGGAGGCTCCTAGAAAGGATCGTGAGGTTTGTCTTAAAGAAGACTACCTAAAAAGGGTATGGTGTAATGTATCAACCAATGTATGTGATGCATGATTTGCATGATGCTCCAATGATAGGTTGTTAATAACCAAAGCGTATATAGTCCGCTGGAGTTGTAAGGTTGTTGGATGCTAGCGCGACTTCCCAATCCCTGTTTTTGAATTCTGCAGATCGTAATTATGGGAAGATTTTGTTCGATGTTTTAAAGTGTGAAAACACCTTTTCATTTTGTTGTGCGTCTTGCCCCGGTTTGAACCTTTGAATTACTCCACACCTTTGAATTTTCGAAGTTCTCCATGTCTTTCACCTTTTTGCAATTCGTACCTTTAACCTTTTCGAGGATCACTACACCTTTAACCTTTGGAGGTTCTCCACACCTTTAACCTCTCGAGGTTTTCCACACCTTTAACCTTCCGGGATTCTCCACACCTTTAACCTTTGAATGATTCACCTTATGTAATTCTCCACACCTTCACCTTTTTTGGAACTCTCCACCTCTTTCGAGATTCTCCATGCCTTTAACCCTTCGGGGCTCTCCACACCTTTAACCTTTGAATTGTTCAACTTATGGGTTTGATACCCCATGCCCCAATGTTTAGTGGAAAAAGATGCCCCTGATTTCCATGCCATGAAGGAAGTGCCCCAAGAAATAACCTTGTTGTATGCTTCGACGTTTAGATTGGAGGGTATGCTCTTGATCTCCAGGATATGGAGGACTATCCATAGTGTTCTATCCTTTTGAACTTATCCCATGTTTGACATGCCCCTGTTTGTGATTGCTTAGAGGTGTGCCCCAAGTCGATTGAACCTTAGAAAGAATGCCCCTAGTGAATAGGATGTTTGATCGCATGCCCCTGTGATCCTTGCAATTTTGCCTCTGTTTAGGAGAACCCCCTAGATGTGGTTCCCCCCATTCCAGAGTCTTTATTAGAAATGATTGCCTTTGATTAACCAATTTCGAGATCTCCTCGATGCTAAGTGTATATTCGTAGATGACGTTGTACCCTTTGAGAAGTAACTCCAATGCGATGCGTGTGCAAGTTTTGAAATCGAAGTCCGTTATGAATTAGGACTGGATGATTAGAAATGAATGCTTGAAGAAGCGTAGTGATTAGAAATAGTTTTAACAAACCTAGGAGTCAGTATAACAAAATCCTACTTAATATGCTTTCATGGTTAACCTTGCCTCAATTAGGACTTTTAAATGTTGTAACTTGGCCTTGGTTCAGGGTTTAAGAAACAACAGATATAAGGCTCAAAATTTATTTGACCCACCCCTTTCTCCTTGATGTTCTTCAAATCCTAAAAATTCGCCTAATCCCATGGATGTACTTTGTTTGCAAGAGAATTGTTGCAGTTCTGATGTTGTGCGGAAGCATTAGTGAAGATCCAAGCACCGGTGAAATTTTTTTTGTAGAGATCCAAGCATTGATGGGAAGCTTCGATGGTTTAGCAGTCACAAGATTATCCTTTGTATTTCGCCTTTGTTTTATTTTCTATCCCTTGTTTTTGCATGAACCAATTCCTTCGAATTTGATCCATCGGGATGCCCTAAATTTTGCCTAAGTCATGGAATTTTCATTTTGACTTAGCGGAGTTTTCCTCTTCTTTTTTTTGCTCCTTTTGATCTTTGGATTTTGAATATCGTGACTGCCATATTGGCTTTGATTTGTATGCTCCGACTTTGATACGTCCTCGATCTTGATTGATATATTGAGGAAGAAGGTGTTGTGGATGTTACCTCCATTGCTTCCTCAATCTCGGATGAACGTGAGGAAGGAGATATGCTTGAACCTCTGCTTTGCTTGATCCTTATGCTTGAAGCTTACTTTGATTGACGGATTCTCTTGTCAACCAAAACACGCCATTGAATTAATTGAAATCTACCTTGCCCCTGGTTAAAATCAAGGTTTATTTGAAAAATAGAAACAAACTCCAACTCCTGGCTCGAGGGGGTGACGAGGGTTTAACATCCTTATATCTCCACTGTTTGGGAATTGAAACACTGCCTGTACATCCTCGGCTCGGTCTTACCTCGAAAGCATATGTTTAGCTGGACTTAGTTATTTGTATTCATCATTCTCCCTTAAGTTTGTTAATAATCCTAAAACCTGGAAAGTCGTAATAGTGAGCGAAATGAATTGACTCCAAAACCTGCATGGTCATCCCATTAGAATTGCTAATCTGAAGGTACAACTTTTTGAGTAACACTTAGCGATCGTAGGGGTCGAAATTCTGAGCCTGATAAACACCTATTGATCCTAGGGACAATCTCCTTTGTAAATCCATTGACCTTGTTTTACTCCTTAGTTCCTAGACTTGTAGAAGTAAAAGGGTAACCTCGAATTTTCCTTGGGCACGTCAAACCTGTTGGGAGTAAATTGTTAGCGGTGGGTTTTCGTCGTATAGGAACTTCATGAGTTTCCTTTGACTGAACCTCTTTTGCTTTTTTTTAGGATAGTATCACACCGTTCGTAGCCCTTCAGAATTTGTAGATTGATTGAAAAGCCTATGGCCCTTTTGCCCCTTGGCGCGGAGTTAATATATGTCGCCTTCCCTTCATCGTGGTTATGCATCTTCGTTCAGGATATTGCCCCAGTTGGACTGACCCTTGCCCCTAGGTTATCGTAGAGCGTCCTTGTAAGTTTGATATGTTCTAAGATGAACCCCTTTATGACTAGATACATCTTGAGTGTATCTATGAGGGAACTTCTTTGTTGAACTAATCCTTGCTTGATGACAACCTTTATTGTATTTACAAACCCGTTACAGAAAGGCATGGACATGCGGCTGGTGTGGTGAAAGACATCCCTCTTTTTTTTTTAAATCTCATTCCCAATGATTTATCCTCCTTTCTCCATAGTCTACGATCCTTTTTCTTTGTGAGTTTCGGGAAATCGGTTAGCACGGAAAGCGTGGATGCGGGTGATGATAGAAATGCAAATGTATGAATGCATGAAAATGCAAATGCATGGGTATGCGAGACTCCTTGTATTATAACTTCGTGTATGCAATGCGGACGTGTGACGTATAATCCTAGGGATAGCCTTAGAGGCGACATTAGACCCTCGTGGAATCTTTGCAGGATAAATGTTATGACACGCTAAGGGAAATCCCTTAGATTCGAGAGTATGCAGAAGGTAGCGGTTGGTGACCGTTCAAGACAGTCACCAAGTCTCATGGCCATCGAGAGGCCAATCAACGTGTACCAATGAAGTTGTCCCTCGTGGGAAGGTTCTCTATGCGGAACCCAACCTATATAGGGACGATATTGGATGAAATGAAATCCCCACTGGCTAGGGATGAAAGATGTAGAGATGGGAATCCAAACCCTACAAGTTAGAGGGTGCGCAGAAACAAACATGGAGTGACCGTTCAGGACAGTCACTAGATCTCATAGCCATCGAGGGGCCAATCGAACGCATGCTAATGAAGTTGTCCTACGTATGAGGGACGCGTCGTTGTGAAAACACATGGACGAAAAAGAAAATCCCTATAGGCTAGGGAGTATGTAGGAGTAAACACGGGGTGACCGTTCCAGACAAACACCAAATCGCATGGCCATCGAGAGGCCGATTGACGTTTGCTAACAAAGATGTCCTTTGTATGAAGGATGCGTTTTTAGAAATATGATCCCTACAGGCTAGGGAACGCGTAGATGTAAGCACATGGTGACTGTTCAAGGTAGTCACTGGACCGCATGGCCATCGAGAGGCCAATCGACGTGCGTAAACGAAGATGTCCTTCGTGGGAAGGACACGTAGTTGTAAAATACAAAGATATAAAGGGAAACTCCCTACAGGCTAGGGAGTGCGTATATGTAGGCACGAGGTGACCGTTCAAGACAGTCACTGGATCGCATGGTCATCGAGAGGCCAATCGACGTGCGTAAATGGAGGTGTCCTTCGTGGGAAGGACATGGTTTTGGAAATAGGGTCCCTGTAGGCCAGGGAACGCGTAGATGTACCTGCAAAATTAACACGCAAGACATTCGCAGTATATAAATTGCAACCACATAATAAGCACATAAGCACATAAGCCCTAGGTTCATAGGTTCGACGTAACGGCTTAGGGTGCCTACCCTTCCCATTGGTATGTTCTAGAAGGTCTCATGGGGTCGTTCGTAGCCGCCGAGACTTTTTGTCTCTTTGGATTTTAGAACAACTCATTTATCCATGAGGTTCGAGTTTTAGGGGTTGGTTCCCAGAGAGATCAGCTAGATACCCAGTCCAGCCCTCAACAAGGTCGAGCCTCGTATCAGACCTTTCCGAATATTTAACCCACTCTGAGTGGAATTATAATAAGACTCGTAGGCGATGTAATTCCCCTCTGGTCATTATTATAATTCCCACGCTTAGGCTTAACAGCAATTTATATACGACCCAAAAATGCAATAAAAATAACGAATATTCAAATAATCAAATATTTAATTAAAATTGCTATAAACAAATTAAATTGTAAATAGATAAATAAAATTAAACAATTTAAATATTTATATAAAAACTATAAACCATGGAAATTGCAAATAAATATCTAAATAAAAATTTAAATATTAAATATAAACGGAAAGAAATAAAACCTAAACCCTAATTTTGGCCAATTTGCCAAACCCTAAAAGTTCGCCAAAAACCTAAAAAAGTTTGCCAAAACCTAAACCCTTCCAAAATCTAGGAGCATAATAATTTACAGTTTTGTTATCACTATACCCAGCAGAGTCGCCAGCTGTAGCAACCTGCCCTAAAAATTAAGCTTTTAGAGTCGCCACCTATTCTAAAGGGCGAATAGGAAACCCTACGCAGTTTAGAGATCGGGGTAAGATTATTATAATCAGGTCGAGGGAAGGTGTTAGGCACCCTCAACCCTTTCCTATGGCTTTGAATCTAAGGTAACAGTTTATGGCTAAATATTGAGGTTTATAGCTAAGGAAATGAATAGGGAGAAAATTGAGATTTTAGGGAAGGGGGACTCGCCTTGGTTATCCAAGTGCCTACGTATCTCCTTAGGGAGAATCAGAGTCAGCGTAGTTCGGGCACAGGATTGTACGCCTTAGAATTTGATACGAATGTGTTGACGGTATTTTGAATTTCCGTTTCGCAGTTTTGAAAAGGTATTTTGAATTACCTTCGTAGTTTCGCAGTATTGAAGAGATGAAAATCTGTGGTTTGTGGTTTGATGTGTTTTAAGTGTTTGGGCGTGCAACCCTGATTTGATATGGCACCGTTAGATGCGATGACCAATAGATTTGGTCAGTATAGCTAACAGATTATGGGGCATTGCTGGTTACATCAGATTGATAGATTGATCGTCGCGGGCAGCAAATTAAAATGTATTTTAATTTTATGTATTTTTTATCTCTCGTCTAATGCGACTAATAGATTTAGTCGGGTCGAGGAGAAAATTAATTAAGGGTTAATGGGATTGGGCGAACCCTAAAGCGTGGGTAACTTATCTAGGTTTTTTTTTGTGATTTACATAATTAAATAGACTAAATCGAATAATCGAAAGACTCGGGAAAAATTCTAATTCTTAATTATGGCCCTAATCCTAATTCACATCCTAATCCTAATTAAATAAATAAATTAAACATAATTTATATTTAACTAAACAATAAAAATAGAAAAAAAAGAAATATATAAAAAACCTGGTTTGAATCCTGTGTTTATTAGCCTTGAAGGTGCATGATAAACCTCCAGCCTTGCATGCGTTAGATATGGATTATTGGAGATCCTGTGCTGATAATTGAGGGTGCGCCATATTCCTTCCTTGGATGGAGAGCGTATGATCAAGTGGTAAACAATTGTTGAAAAAGAATGTCGTAGGAGGGACTAGAACCCCTGCCCTCATAGACAATGGCGCTCACTCTTACCATGTGTGCTGCTTGCTTTTGTTGTTAACGACATACCCCAGTTACTTAATATATGAAAAAACAAAGTGAAAATTAGGAATTCAAACCAGAACACGCGCCCTCCCCTGATTCGCTTCCTCCGTTTTTTCCACTTCCAGTCAACAGCGGGCCCCACCACCTGTCTGCACATCCAATCAAAAGGAGAGAGAGGGAGTCTTCATTGTTGACCCCCCAATTGCAGTCCAGCGCGCGCGAATCAAATGTTTCACATTTTGAATAGGCCAGTAGCCAGTTGCCACGCATGGATCACCGGCCGGAACCAGTCAGCGACGCCGGAGATGAATCCGGTTGTCTTCTCCGATTTGCCAAAATCCAACCTGCAAAAAAACACGCGAATAAAAGACATAGGAAGACCTTACCCCCCTAATTCGAGGGCTGCGGATCGACTGGTGGCCTCCGTTGACTCTGAAAATGCTTGTATCGACGGGTTCGAAGGTGACAAGTCGTTGCACCCCTTCCATGGCATAGCACGATGTAGGTCGTAAAACTCACATGTAACACGCTACGTCTTCCCCTAACAACGTCCTGAACATGAACCAACACACCAAACAGGTAAACAATGCATATATAATAATAAACGAATTCAAGATTTTTACCCCAACCGGCCAAGTCTGATCCTCCCATTATGAGATGATTCACGATGATGTAAAGGGATGGATTGGTTCCTGGAACACTCAGGAGTTTGAATTGAGACTTGGAACGAATTGAGAGCCGCTGTCCAGGGATTTTCTCTATGCCATAGTTCTTTGAGTTTTTTGTAAATCTTGAACCCTAACCTTTGCATCCTTTTTCGTCCTCCCCTTATTTCTGAACCTTTTGAGAATATATATGGGTGTTTTAGGGTTGCTTTTGGGCTTGGTCTATCACTTGTCAAGAGAGAAAGAAAATTCATTAAAATTACACGATTTTTCACTATTTTCATATAATATTTTTCTATTATCAAACCGAACTAATCTTAATGATATTGTGATCATGACTTTGATTGAAAAATTATCCTCATGCATTCTTTAGAATATCTCCATCATTTATTTAGTTTTAAATTGAATTTATTTGAATAAAATTCAATATAAAAGAAATAGAAATAATAAAAATAGAAGAATGGATTTAGAGGTTTTTTATTAGGGCCATGAGTGTGTTTGGAATATAAATTCTTGGCCCATTGGTTAAAAAACCAAGTTTTGAACACTTAGGGTTTCATGCACATCTCAAAAATCGCTCAACTTTAACCATGTGTATTTCTCTTAATTTTAACCCTATGGAGGTGTTTTTAATCAATTTAGAAAGCTTATAGAGTCCTCTAAATGATATCTTTGGTTTCATCTCAATTGAAGTTTCCATGCTCAAGTTATGAGCTTTGACCCAAAAGCTATATTTCATTGACTTTTTTTTTGGAGGACCTATAATGTATTGCGCCATATCTTTTGAATGAAACCTTTCTGTCCTTGGCTTGTGAGAGACAAAGTTGTAGATAATCAAATTTCCTTCAGAATAGGCTTTGAATGAGGAATTTCTGATACTCCATGTAGAAGTTATGGCCAGTCAAAATTGAGTTGACTTTTTCTATGAAAGACCCTAATTTGAACCTTTGCATTTGTTCATCTCTGAGTTTTTTTATTAATGGATCATGATCAACCTTTGATCAAATGATGGATATGACCTCACATACTTGATGTTGACCAAAAATCTTGAAGTTTGACTGTATTTTGACTATAGTTGACTTTTAGGTCAACACAGTCGATTATTGGTCATCTGAGCCATTGAGTGGGAAATCCTTGGGATTAAAGCTTAATAATTGTCATGATATACATTGAGACATATGAGACATCTTGAGATCCATTTGAGGCCTTAGAAATTCAAAATCCTTTGATAAAGTGCAAACCCTAGCTTTGAGAAACCCTCGATTAGGAGAGTGTTGTTTTGAACAGTCCCTTGAACTTTGAGCCATTGAAGATGCATAGAGGAACCTTTGATTGAATATAGGAGGGCAAATTTTGGGGTATGACAACCGGCCTCAAAGACTCACCCTGATCCGGAGTCCTAGAAGTGGAACCAGCAACACCAGCAGAAGATGAGGAAGCACCCGAACCCGCAACAGAGGACCTTTGCACAGCTGCCAACCTGGGACCAGCACTCTTCTTAACAACCCCCTTCAACTTGATCGCCTGCCTGAGCATCCGGTTGTGACGTGCCCGATCCATTGACTCTGCAAAGAAAAAAAGAAAAAACATGAGAGGCCAGCCCATCGGGAAATCACTATTAAAAAGAAAAAGCTATAAAAAGCGATAAAGGAAAATCAAAAAACGGGATAAAAAGTGAAGGGGCAAATACCCAAGTAGGCAAAAGCCCCCTCATCGGTCCCCCCAGCCAAAAGTTCCTTTATGCTAATCACTCCCGGTTCCCTAATAGTTTGCCCATCTTCACCAACAACGGGTACCCCCAACCGTTCCATTTTGGCAACAGGAGGAAGCCCTTGCACAAACTTCTAGAGAATAGCATAATCTCCCCGAGCATCCTCATCCAAATCTGAGAGCTTGGTAATGTACTGATCGGTAGGGTACTCAAAATGATCGCGGGACCAAAAGAACCTGAAACGATGCCGACGGGAGGTGACATGCTCTCCAATGTCGTTAAGCACCGGACGACCATGGACGTCCAAGGTCGGCACGCGAGCAAAGACGCTGTCTCGAGCCTCCTGAGACTGAGGACGGATGAAGAAGAAACGAGGTTTAAAGTGCTTCAAAGAATCAGAATAAGATTTAAATATCTTCTTGGACTGCTTCAAAGATACCCAACCGAAGCGACCATCTCGCACCGTGCGCTGCACACAGAATATATAAAAGAACAGAGGGATCGTCGTCCCTGATCGGAAAAATAGCAAGTGTACTATTTTTGCCTCTGTAGTAATAATAGGGGAAATTCCCCGAATGTCGATCTCAAGGACTGCGTAGGAAATACAGATTCGTAAAATATGATTCAATTGAACAAAAGATTAATGTTTTGGTTTTGGTGGATGAAATCCTTGCAAAGAAAAAAATGATGAGAAAATAAATTGATTTTTGTTATCAAATATATGAGATGCTAGGGTGAGAGGTTGATTTGGCATGTAACACTTCAGAATTAAGATCTCTTCAACAAGTTCATAACATTCAGTTACCACATCCTTAGGGTGTTTCCTCCTAAGTCCTTAGTGAGAAAACCTTTGGTCTTCCAACCTAAATCCTAAGTCTTTAGGAACCTAAATTGAAACCAAGCTTTTATATAATCAAGATTATGTGGTAATTATAGGGTATCCCTAGTCCTAGGTGATATCTACTATAATCAAATTATGCACAAACCCTAACAACTACAGTCTTGTATTTGTTAGCCATAGATTAATCCTTATTTGACCGATAAAGAAAACAAGAAGAACATTGCATAATTTAACTGAAAAATATAAACTAATGTATTGACGAAATCACAAATTCATCGTTATTACAAAAACCAAATCAGGACCACCCCCCTAGCATTGGGGGGTTTAGCCTCTCATAATATTCAAGAAAGACATAATAAAGAATGTAGACATTACTCAAAAATAATGGTGACTTTGATCTTCAATGGTGGAAACCCTTGAATCCCTCCGTCTCCAAAACTCCTGAGGAAGTTATCTTCTCTCCTCTGTGATTTTCTATCGTATAATGCAAAAGTCCCAAAATAATTCTCTCGAACTCAACTAAATAGTCTAGGTACAAATCTCAGCCAAATGAAATGTCTAAAGTGCCCTCAAGGTGGAGATTTAATGAAAAAGCCCTAAAATTGGAAGTTTTCACGCTCTCAGCAGCACTGGTTGTGCTTGGACGCACGGGCGGCCGTGCTGCTCTTTAATTTTTATTTTTGCTCCCAGCCATCCTGACACGGGCCGTGCGTGGAAGCACGGGCGGCCGTGTGTCGTCCCTGGATTTTGTATGGAGAGTGTCATGCATCTGACACGGGCCGTGCTTGGAAGCACGGGCGGCCGTGTTAGACCCCAGAACCTTGAATTTTCATCTTTCTCTTGCCTCTCCTTCCTTCATAGTTGCTTTGACACTTAAGATGACTTGTTCAAACCTGAAATTCATACACAACTAACCAAACGGCATCAAAAGCATCTAAATAACTTAAATTAAAACATAATGCAAAGTAAACATAAAAACAATGAAACATGAAATACTTAAACAAAAGCAATAAAACATTGATCAAAGTGTTACCGAATTGACAAATTTAGACCGAATACATGACAGAAATTAGGTAGAAATGGTGACCGATCACAACCCCAAACTTATCTCATTGCTTGTCCTCAAGTGATGCAAGAGACTAAACAGAGGTCACCCTGGATTTTTCTTTCCACAACACTGCAGATGTTATTCGCGACTTGCGTCTACCTTTTTTATCGAATCTCTGGCTTGCCGAACCAAACTTTCTACCGCACTTCCACATCAGAGTACCTTTTTGCCTGCAAGTTTTTTCACACTTCTCACCAAATCTCTCAGGGTTAAAGTGTTTTGCACTCACAAAATAAAAGTATGCAATATCAACTCTTAATTTTGAATAAATTCTACCTTCACTACACTAACAAAGTTCACACACTTTTCGAGGTCTTTTGGGTTGTAATGGGGTTTAGGTACGGTGGGATACACAAGGAAATGGATAAACAAATGGTTTTGGGTTCGACATTCATGTTGTGTTTCTCGTAATTGTGTTCAACTTGTTACACTGGGAATTTATTCGACTTAGACTCTCTTGCTTCACTCATTCTTCCGCGAGTGCTTAATGTAACTGAGTCTTTCATTCGGGCAAGTTTTTCTCTTTTTTTTTGTGGGACATACATTCATATGTCTCAAAATTTTTATTCTTATCATTTTTTTACTTGCCCTCTTCTTTGATGATTACTACCCCAAACTTAGATTTTAGCACCATTCTGAAAACCACAACATTTATGCCGAGCAAGGGTTGGAAGTGTTTGGCTGCGGGTTACAGATATGGTTATAACAAACAAAAGGATATGGCTCAACTGGGGTAACAACGGATAAACATATAATTTAGGATGGCTAGAAAGGCTCAGGTGGTAAAACAAACAAATGCCTCAGAGTGTGTCCTCATATTATGTTATGTCAGTAGAACATACGCAAAATCAGAATGATAAAGTCATACCTGAATGAACTCTCATGATGATAAACTGTTGTGTTTGGCTTTTTATAACCTCACCATGTTGGGTAAGCTTACAGGTTCCAGAGCACTCCTCGTGTCATGTGGCTCTTTTCCGGCGCAGGTATACCATACAATCCTCTTGGTCCAGTATCAGCAAGTCGCGTCCAACAGTTACTTTTCTTTCGGCTGCATCAACTTCCAGGGTGCCTCGGGGGAATAGGTTCAGGTTGCACCTTTCATCCACTAAATACCATTCATCATTCATTCGGCATCCATAAGTCAATCTATAACACAATGTCAACATAACACACAAACAAAAACAAAAATGGAAAACAACTAAAAGCAACTGAAAAGAACCCCTCCCACACTTGAACTAAACATTATCCTCAATGTTTTAGAACCAGCCTTGGAGAGGTTGCTTACAGAGGTATTGCATTCCAATGATCACTTCCTACCTTCCAATAGAGATGCTCTCTTTTATTTCCTGAAAATAAAACAAACAAACAAAGAAATTAATTATTAAAACTGTGGGTTGCCTCCCACGAAGCGCTTCGTTTAACGTCGCATGGCTCGACGGTCCATTACCCTTTATTATGGAGGGTATTTCCTTTTCCAAACCTTGTTGCTTTTCACTTCCGCAACCACGAACTCATGAAGATGAAAAGCATGGATAACTTTTCTCTTCAATTTACTTCCCAAATTCTTCTTGACTGCCTTAGCTTTCTTAGGACTTTTGACAGCTACATAAGTTGGTTCCACCCGAGAGGCTATGCTTGAAACGCTTTCTTGGAGCTGTTTAGGCTTTTTGTATTTTTCCTCACTTTCTGCCATACCACCAGAAGTTTGATCATTTACAACCGCCCTATGTTTCTTAACTCCTAACATCTTCAAGGTTACTTCTTCATCAAAAGATCTCAATGTTAGTGTCCCATTTTCAATGTCGAGGTTGCAGCGGCCTGTGGACAAAAATGGTCTCCCAAGAAGGATAGGAGTTTCTTCGTCTTCCGGAATGTCCATGATGTGGAAGTCAACATGGAATACAAACTTATCAACTTCCACTAGTACATCTCCAGCTACCCCATATGATTTCTTAACGGTGTGATCGGCGAACCTTAATTGTGTCTTACTTTCACTAATCTTTTCCAATTCAAGCTTTTTGAAAATGGACAACGGCATTAAACTCACACTAGAACCAGAATCGAGGAGTACCTTTTTAAATGTTATATTCTTGATAGTGCATGGTATCGCCACCGCTCCAGGATCTTTCCTCTTTATTGGGATCTTTCTTGCTGACGAGACTATTCCACACTTCTCAGTTTCAGTTTTTGATTCTCCTCCCAATGATCTCTTTTTCGCCAACACCTCCTTCATAAATTTCTTATACAAGGGCATGTGCTCAAGTGCTTCAAAGAATGGTAGATTTACCTCTAGCTTTTTGAACAATTTAGTGAACTTCTCAAAGTCTTTCTCTTTTGAATTCTTCTTTGTCACTCTGGAAGGGAAAGGTAGTTTGATCGTCGGTTCAGCCTTTTTCTTATTTTTATCTTCAACTGGTTTAACCGGTGGTATTACAACTTCTGGCTCTTTTGGATTTTCTCTTATTTCCAAATCCACCTCTATTACCATGGGATCATCTATTTCCTCTTTTTCTTTTTCCGATTCTGCCACTTTCTTACTTCTTGTAGTAATAGCATTAATCTTCTCTTGGTCTTTTGGATTTTTCACAGTTGCGCTTGGAAGGGCACCTTGTGTCCGTAGAGTGAGATGCTGTGCTATTTGACCCACTTGAACTTCTAGATTTTTGATCGAAGCTGTAGTGTTCCTGTGGTTGTTTCTGGTTTCTTCTTGAAACTGAAGGCATTGTCCAGCCAATCTCTCGATAGCCACTTCCCATTCCGCCTTCTGAGGGCCTTGTTGTTGGTTATCTTTCCAAGCAAAATTTAGATGATTCTTCCACCCTGGATTGTAGGTGTTAGAATACGGATTGTTTTGCCTCAGGAATTTGATTTCTTCAATCTGCTTGGGAGTAGCAACACAGTATACAGTTTGGTGAGGACCTTGGCAAATTTCGCAAATTACAGGTTGAGCTTGTTGGACTTGAGCAACCTGTTGAGTACCTATATTCATAGCCTTTAATCTCTTTTCTACTTCTGCAGCTATAGCATCTTCAACCCGAATTTTTGAGGTTTCCAACTTCAGATCAATAACTCTTTCAGGTTTATTGGTACACCTGTCATACAACTCCAAATGCTCATTTGCAGCTATCGCTTCAATGATCTTGATAATTCCGGAGGCTGTTGTGAAATTTGTTGAGCCTCCAGCTGCTGTATCGATCAACTGCTTTGTTTTCATTTTGAGCCCATTCACAAATATCTGCATTTGGTCAGTTTTGTCCATGTTGTGAGTGGGACATGCCACTAGGGTCCTTTTGAATCTTTTATAAGCATCTCCTAAGAGTTCACCCTCATGTTGCTTGAAATTCAAAATATCATACCTCTTCCTTATAAAGACCGAGGCGGGAAAATACTCATTCAAGAAAGCCTTCTCCATCTCTTCCCATGACGTGATACTGCCTGCTGGAAGAGAATAGAACCATTCTTCTGCTTCTTCGGCCAAGGTGAACGGGAACATTCTCAGCTTCTTTTCCTCTTCAGTATGCCCTTCAATTTTTAAAGTCGTACTCATGGTAAGAAACCTCTGTAGGTGCTTGTTTGCATCTTCATTAACCTTTCCAGTGAAAGGTTTTCTTTCCAGTTGATTTATTTGTGCTCGGATGCAATTTAAAGTTAGCCGCATTTACTGGTTGGTTGACAATTGTCAGTCTACCTCCCGGCGTGTTTGTAGCACCGTAGTCACCAAGGAGTCTCTCCGGCGCTGGTGGATTCTCCCCCATGACTTCTCCT
Organism: Vicia villosa; assembly: GCF_029867415.1. NCBI lineage: Eukaryota > Viridiplantae > Streptophyta > Magnoliopsida > Fabales > Fabaceae > Vicia > Vicia villosa. The sequence goes on along the minus strand of NC_081185.1, from coordinate 33,172,580 downwards.
TCACTTTCAGAATCTGAACCAGAATGAACTGAAATAATTTCTTCTTCAGATTCCAGATTTTCTCGACGAGCTTGTCTGCGCCTTGCGTGCAAAGTTCTTTCGATTTCTGCGTCAAAAAGAAATTCAGCTGAGGCCTTACCTCGCATAAACAGATTAGACAATTTTTAGAATAAGAAAAAAAAAGTGCAGAAAATAAAATTTTAGTCGTAGAGCAACAAAATTTCAATTGAACTTAAGTTAAAAATCTGTATTTTGGCAGTCCCCGGCAACAGTGCCAAAACCTTGATCGGAAAAATAGCAAGTGTACTATTTTTGCCTCTGTAGTAATAATAGGGGAAATTCCCCGAATGTCGATCTCAAGGACTGCGTAGGAAATACAGATTCCTAAAATATGATTCAATTGAACAAAAGATTAATGTTTTGGTTTTGGTGGATGAAATCCTTGCAAAGAAAAAAATGATGAGAAAATAAATTGATTTTTGTTATCAAATATATGAGATGCTAGGGTGAGAGGTTGATTTGGCATGTAACACTTCAGAATTAAGATCTCTTCAACAAGTTCATAACATTCAGTTACCACATCCTTAGGGTGTTTCCTCCTAAGTCCATAGTGAGAAAACCTTTGGTCTTCCAACCTAAATCCTAAGTCCTTAGGAACCTAAATTGAAACCAAGCTTTTATATAATCAAGATTATGTGGTAATTATAGGGTATCCCTAGTCCTAGGTGATATCTACTATAATCAAATTATGCACAAACCCTAACAACTACAGTCTTGTATTTGTTAGCCATAGATTAATCCTTATTTGACCGATAAAGAAAACAAGAAGAACATTGCATAATTTAACTGAATAATATAAACTAATGTATTGACGAAATCACAAATTCATCGTTATTATAAAAACCAAATCAGGACCACCCCCTAGCATTGGGGGGTTTAGCCTCTCATAATATTCAAGAAAGACATTATAAAGAATGTAGACATTACTCAAAAATAATGGTGACTTTGATCTTCAATGGTGGAAACCCTTGAATCCCTCCGTCTCCAAAACTCCTGATGAAGCTATCTTCTCTCCTCTGTGATTTTCTATCGTATGATGCAAAAGTCCCAAAATAATTCTCTCGAACTCAACTAAATAGTCTAGGTACAAATCTCAGCCAAATGAAATGTCTAAAGTGCCCTCAAGGTGGAGATTTAATGAAAAAGCCCTAAAATTGGAAGTTTTCACGCTCTCAGCAGCACTGGTCGTGCTTGGACGCACGGGCGGCCGTGCCGCTCTTTAATTTTTATTTTTTCTCCCAGCCATCCTGACACGGGCCGTGCGTGGAAGCACGGGCGGCCGTGTGTCGTCCCTGGATTTTGTATGGAGAGTGTCATGCATCTGACACGGGCCGTGCTTGGAAGCACGGGCGGCCGTGTTAGACCCCAGAACCTTGAATTTTCATCTTTCTCTTGCCTCTCCTTCCTTCATAGTTGCTTTGACTCTTAAGATGACTTGTTCAAACCTGAAATTCATACACAACTAACCAAACGGCATCAAAAGCATCTAAATAACTTAAATTAAAACATAATGCAAAGTAAACATAAAAACAATGAAACATGAAATACTTAAACAAAAGCAATAAAACATTGATCAAAGTGTTACCGAATCGACAAATTTAGACCGAATACATGACAGAAATTAGGTAGAAATGGTGATCGATCAGTCCCTATCTTCAAATGCGTGCAAACCAGCTCAAATGCTCGGATAAAGGCAATCGAGTTGGGGTGAAGCTTCCCGGGGGCTACCTCCAAATGGTTAAGAACGCCAATCTGGAACTCAGTAAAAGGAGCTCGAAATCCCATATCCCGAAATACTACCTCATACATCGGAAGCAAGTCGAGAGTGTACACATTGCAGATGCGATCCCCCTCGGCCGGGATAAGTACCGACCATCCTTCCCCTACCTCCCTGAAGACATCCGAATCGTCTTCCACGAAAAAACTCTCGATATCCAGCGCCTCTTGGTGCACCCAAGCCAACCAGGGTACTTCCTACCGGGCTGGAGGAGTTGAAGACGACGAGCCCGAGACCGTCGGACGAATTTTATCGGCCATATTCACCTGAAACACAGAGGAGAACAGTGAATTCGACAATTCAATCAAATCAACCCTTCCACCATCGTCCAGAGTGAAAGGGCACAACAACGGCCCAGAGACCAAATGATTCGCGTCTTGGCCCCCTCCGGAATTGTAAATTCCGAGCAATATGAGATTCGCGCCCGAGAAAAGGGGCAAAACGCGGGCATATCAGAACGACGCTCATCCCTAGAAGAAATACTCTCAAACAACTATCACAGTAACAAAAAACTGAACTCGAGCGGAGGATTCTACCAAAGTTAGCCGTGAACGACGGAGGAACCACCTGTCTCCGCCATCCACCACCAGCTTCACCATATACTCTCACCAAAATCGTCCTAAGAATCTACCCTAGCCACATGCAAACGATTCTAAAATGGCAATCGAAGCATAAAATATGGGAAATAGGAATCGAAAGTAAACTTACAAGGACGATTCTAATAAAAACGTTGAATAATTGGTAGCAGACACCACAGCAAGAGCTCACGGTCGGCAGCGGAGGGAGAAGAACGAAGCAACAGAATTTGAAAAGTTTGGGGAAATGATGGATCTTTGTATTTATAGGCTGCCAAACACGTCACATGCGCCGCACGTGTAACACTGTAAAGGCATGGTCATCATTAACCCTAACAGCCTAGGTACTAGGGTAGCCATCATTTCGCATTAAATGCGACACGTCCCCCTACCAACTTTTCTGAAACGACAAGCTTCCCTACTCCCGGCCTGACCCTTCTACTCCCTGGGAACTAGAGACTTATCTTCCTCGGATATCCTAGGCTCGTGTCCCCGGTAAATCCCCCAGATCCAATTCCTCTAAGTCATCACTCCCCTGACCAGAAGCAACGACTTGGGGGGCTCCTGTTCTGGACCGCCCCAATTTGTCTAATTGGGCCAATCCAGCCTTCGGCCCAATACACTTTAGACCACGCGTGGCAAGTTCCGCCCGGTCGCTCCAGGCATACTCACAAGGTAACCGACCACGAGAAACCCTCGTGTCCGGTAAACAACCAACCCGCGTGGCACCTAAATATCCGCCCCAGAAGGAGGAGTCTAATCCGCACAAGAGCATCCTATAAATAGCCTTCTCTACACAGAGGACAAGGTAATCTTTTCTTACCTCAAAATTCTCTCACTTTGTTGTACCTTGTGAAACACATACTTACTTTGGCATCGGAGTGCCTTGCAGGTACAACCCCCTTTTTTCCCCTCTCAACCGTTCGGAACTACAAGCCTTCATTGTTGCTGGCCATCTGATCCGCTCGGTAAGATCAATATAATAAAAATAATAATAGTATAATAGTAATAATAACAATAATATAATAATAATAATAGAAGCAATTAACAAAAATATTACTAATAATAATAATTATAATAAAAAAAGGTTAGTAATGATGATAGTTATAATAATAAAGTAAAAAAATATTATAAAAGGGTTTGACTCCATATAATCAACAATTTCCCTAAGAAATAAAGAAAGGTTCAGAAAGTTACATCATGGCTAAAAGAGCAAAAATCCCAAAGGGTTTTAAAAAAAATTATGATTGTGAAAACATAAATTTAAACTAAAATGTAGCAACAATGGCCAAAACAATGATTTTAAAAAACAGGCCTAAGGTATCATCATTGGCCAAAAGGTTTTTGAAAAGAAAAAGTTTGTTTTTAGTTTTGATAAAATGATTTAGAAAAGGTTTTTTCTAAAAAATAAAAGAGGAGGCCTCATAGGAAATCATTGGCCATGAACCAAGAAAAAAAACAACAAAAGATATTGAAGAGACTCTTGAAAGAAAAGAGATTGAAGAAAAGTGTGTGAAAAATGGTAGTATAGTGTAGAAATTAGGAACGGAGAATGAGGTTGAAGGTGTTAAAAAAGGGGTTTAGTTGTGAGAGAGTGAATTGAAAAATTGGTAATTGTTAGTTTTTTTTTTAAAGTGTACAAAGTGACTCAATTTATAGTATGAAGTTAGGTTAAAATAAAAATGGAAAAAAATAAATTAACATTAATACTATTGACATAACAAAATTATTTGTTTTGATTTTATCTAAAATTAGAGAGAATCAAATCAAATAAATTTTAATGCCAATTGACTTGGACCAAAAGCTAAGCAAAAAGTACTATTTTATTTTTGATTTTTTTAGCTATAAAATGTATAAAATAATGAATTACAATTAAAAATTAATACTTTAAAAAAATTAAAAGAAAAAACAAAAATTAGAATTAGAAACTTCTTTTTTTGGATTTTTTGAATATTTTATGATTTTTGGTGATTTTTTGACTAAAAAATGCATAAAAGTGAAAATTGACTATTTAAAAAAATGTTTATTTAATTAGTGCGAAAATTTAAATTAAAATAATAAAAAATGCAATTTTTATGATTTTTGAATAAATGGAACTAAAGTTAGAATTAAAATTAGAAAACAAATAAAAAAGGAGAAATGTTAGAAGTGAGATTCGAGTCCGGGACATCTCGCTCTTGTACCTTTTAACCTCAAATCCTTATCAACTGGGCTACGTCACTTATTCGAAATAAAATGACATTTGCAAATATATAAGGGCAAATTTTGGGGTATGACACAAGCCTTTCGCAAGTAGCATAGATTTCGCCATCTCCATCACAGTTTGATTCTTTCTTTCAGATACACCATTTTGTTGAGGTGTATATCCAACAGTGAGTTGTCTTTCAACACCTTCATCTTCACAAAATTTGTGAAATTCATTTGAGGTGTACTCCTTTCCTCGGTCACTTCTCAGAATCTTTATAAATCTCCCACTTTGTTTTTCAACTAATGCTTTAAATTTCTTAAAGATTACAAACGCTTCAGATTTTTGTCTCATGAAATATACCTGTTGGATAGAGATTTCGTTTAGAGGAAATATTCTTTGAAGGATTATGATTCGAAGAAAGATGGTTACTGATGACCATTTCTGAGATTAAGAATGGCTACTGATGGCCATGTTTCGAGGATGTTGTTTGAGTTGGAGTGAAGATGGTTAGAATCGGAGCTAATTCGAAGTGAATTATCTTTAAAGACTTAAACGTTTTTGCGAAATACAAAGGGTACTAAAGCTTAACGTGTTTTCGTGACATTCTCGGTTCTGATCACGTTGCCACGCGTCGAAAGAGGATTCAGGCGGGAGGATTTGAATTTCGAAGTAGTCTGCGTAACCGAACAAGGACAGATGGCGTCCCAAGGATTCTTGTGAGCAACGTGGCATCAGATTAGTGTAGGACCGTTAGGGTCGAAATTAGTATAAATAAAGGTCTTAATGTTAGGATTCCGTGTGTTCATTTTGTACAAATCACTCACAAATTACTCAAGTATCAAGTGTTTAGAGAACGAGTTCGCTGAGAAATGTACGTATGACACCAACACCATTTTAAATACATTTGTATCTTTCTTTATTTAAGTACCTTTTCGTTTCCTTTATTTTCTTTGTTTAACTTTCATTTCGAAGTAACTTTACGTTTCTGCATTTAACATTCTAGCACGTTATATTCTTGCACTTTACATTTTTGCAATTTACACGCTTTTATTTATGTTTTCTTTGTCAAAAGTCATATTGACATGTATAACAAGTGTTGTTTCGAGTGAATAGTCATAAGATCATATCACAAACAAGTTTTCTTGAAGTCAGAACAAACAAATATGAACCAAATCATATCGAAAGACAATTGTTTGACTATGTCCTAGGATCAATCTAGTCGATCCTGCGAGTAACCAAAATATATTTTATAGTTTGGAGGACTAGCGGATGTTTACCAGAAATCACCGTAAACAAATTGGCACGCCCAGTGGGACAGTGTCAAACAGATTGTTATTAATTGATTGTTTTGTTTTGTCTAGAAAATATCAAGACCTTGAATGATTCTTAGGAACGGTAAATTAACCAACAATGCACAACCGATTCCCAAACGAAGGTACAACAAGAAAATGGTCAATACGGCCAGTGGAGGGGGAGATTAAGATCCCCCACAGGGGTCAGGAACAGTAGCGGCAAATTCTACGCACGTTTCGACTTCTACTCAAGAGGCGTAGGAAATATCGGGTTCGAAAGGATCTGCACCCATAAGTAGTTACCAGGTTGTACCCGAAAATACATCAGGGACAACAGGGACTATTCCAGTCTCGAGTTCGACTACCGTGCCTCCACTCACAGGCGCAAGCGAGATACCACTTTTCTCGACAAATGCCGCAAGTCAATTATTTACCCCAAGACCTTCATCCGCTTTCGAAGGTTGGAGACCCAACAACCCATATGGAATGCCATATTCATACATGGTAGGATTACGAGGAACAGGGCCTACATACACTGCGCCTAACCCGACGACGTTTTCGCCTAATGTCGGTTCGATAGGTCGAAGCGCACAAAACATTGGTTTCTCTGCCCAAATACCTCCCTTAACCACCAGTAGTCAAGCGGCATTTCGACAGGAAATGGATGTAAGTAATCATGATATGCTAGGGGTCCTTGCTAGAGAATTGGGGTCGATCTTTAATCCGTTAGAAACAAACATTTCCAGGACTAACCAAGAGAATGTAGAGACATATCAAAAAATATCGTCACAAATAGGACGAATGGCGGATTTCTTAGGAGTCCCGCAAAATAGGCGAAGAAACAACCAATCAACCTATCAGGAAGGGGACCCAATTCTAGAACAAGTTCGAACCGCAGTACCGCCATCTAGGCCAGCACCAGTCGAACGAAACCAAGTGGTAGATTTAGAAACTCAAAATCAAACGACTAACGTTGGTCGACAAGCAATTCCCCAGCAATAGCCTAGAGTAGTTGTAGTGAGAAGAGACGAACATCCTGACGAAGTTGTGCATAGGGTTAGGAGAGACAATTTGGCAACAGAAAACAATCTCACTGCCATGATAGAGAGGATAATGGCTAACAATGGCCTTAATACTGGACTTCGACGTCCAAACTACACGTCCCCCATACCTGAATATATTATGCAAACAGAATTACCAAGAGGTACCAAGGTACCCAAATTTATGAAGTTTTCAGGGGACACTAGTGAGTCAACGGTGGAACACATAGCCAGATATTTGACGGAAGCGGGGGATCTAGCAGGGAACGAGGATTTAAGAATTAAATACTTCCCTAGTTTGCTAACAAAAAATGCTTTTGTTTGGTTCACTACCTTACACCCAAATTCCATTGACGCATGGGCACACTTGGAGAGATTATTCCATGGACAATTCTATATGGGTCAAACCAAGATAAGTCTGAAAGAATTGGCTAGCATCAAAAGGAAGTTCATGGAGCCTATAGATGATTACTTAAACAGGTTCTGTTTGTTGAAATCAAGATGTTTCACGGTTGTCCTAGAACAAGAATTAGTCGAAATGGCTGCAGGCGGTCTAGATTATTCAATCAGAAAGAAACTAGATACCCAATACCTAAGGGATATCGCCCAATTGGCAGACAGGGTTCGACAAGTCTGTTATACCCCAAAATTTACCCGCATCTTTTTTCAAGAAAACTCCAATCTGAAAATTAAGAGTCTCATATAATCATGGATTTTTATTTCAACAAATATCCTGACATATGAAATACTTAGTTTTTAGAATTTTTCTTATACAGTAATTTGGCTTGCAGTTGAATTTATTCTTACGCAAACGCCAAATACTGTTTATTACTTCACACATGCTATTTATTTATTTACAGATAAATAGTACTGACACAATTGGTACAGAGTTAAATCTTTTTGCAGGCGCAGAATCAGGAAACTCAGACTGTACTGGTAACAAGTAGATTATTATTATCTTTTGTTTCCCACTAATTTTTGTACTATATTCCATTATTTTCAAAAATCTTTTCAAATCTCTTTTTCAAAAATCAAATCTCTCTTTTTTCCAACACTATCTCCACTTTCTTTCAAATCTTACTTCCACTCAAATTTTCCTTTTGTACGGAATCACATCATTCCCCAACGTCTCTATCCTCCTTTCCATTCTATAAATACCTCCCATTTTCTTCCATAAAATCTCACATCAAATTCTAATTCATCTCTCAAATTTCCACTTCATAATCCATCCTTTCTTCTTTCCCGACAAAATGGCGAAGCGGTGGGAAACGTGTTTTCTTATGGTCATCACCATTGCTACGGTGATCATGTCTTTCTTCTGTCTACATAGCCCGGAACACTGTGGACCTGGGATGCTTATGCTCCCAATCATCTACATGTTACTATTTATAGCATGGGTTATCAATCGTCATTCTTAAAATTTGTCGTATTTCTTATTTCTTAAATGTACCGTTTATTCGTCGTACTGTTCAATATAGTATGTAATATTTGTACTGTCAGTGTTAAATATTGTACTACTTGTCATAATATTGCTTAATTACTCAGATAATATTTTATGTGTTTTCTGCCAGTCAAATATTCATTTTTCTGTGCATTAAATGATTTTCAGGGTTATTATCGGTAATTTTGCCCGCATACAGTAAATATTAGTTATTTATTATGTCTGTGTTTTTTTTAACAAGTCATGTAAATAACTTTCATTTTTCACATAAAACAAAAAACAACAAAAAAGAAAATTAACTTTGACTGTTGATTTTTCACTCTAACTGCTACATCAATACCTGGACAGTCAGTTGACAGCCAAACTGCTGGCAGTACAATTCTCAGTGTTTTGTACCATCAATCAAATCAATCTTTCACAATTCAAAATTCCAAGATTTTTGTTCTAGAAGTCTTCTGAATATCACGCGATTAGCAGAGACTCAACACTGCACAAAAATCAGGTACGCTTAACTGTCTCCTACATAAACAGTCCCTGACTAGGGTTTTCTTGTTTTTACAGGAGAAACAAGTTTTTGAGAGCTCAAATGGATTTCATACACATCCATATATCTCAAAGTACCATCATACAAATTTTCAAACTTCAATTCACTCAGACGCACCGTCAGCAGCTCAAACAGTCAACAGACGACCCGTTTGACCAAAAAAGTCAACACACAGTCAAAAATGAAATTTTTTGTCAAAGTCCATATTTTGTCAAAGGATTCATCATTTGATCATTGGATGATCATAATTCATCAAGGAAAGATCAAAAATCAACAAAACCCTAAGATTCAAAATTAGGGTTTTTGCCTGAAAAGTCAACTCAACTTTGACTGATCATAACTCTCTCATCCTTCATCCAAAAAATTCAAACCAAAGCTCATTTTGAAGTAAATTCAATTATCTTTCAAATGCCATTGATCCCATGGTCATTGGATTCACCATTTGAAAAATATGATCAAAGACATTATAGGTCATTTTCAAAGTCAACAAAAAGACACTTTTTTCAAAAGGACACACAAGGAGCATCAAAAATCATTTTGACATGAGACCAAAGACATTGGTTAGAGGACTCTTTGAGGTTTCCAAAAAGTGCAAGATCTCCTTCATATGACAAAAATTGAAGGATTTACACCTTGTTGAAGTTGGCTAAATTTTGGAAAATGCATAAAGTCAACATTGCTCAAAAATGCATTTTTTCCAAATGGGGCCAAGTTTTCATGGTTCAAACATCATTTCCATAATATTATGGGCCTTCCACGACCAAGACAAGGCCCATATCATTTTTATCCATTTTTTGGCATAATTTTATCTTTAAGATTAAATTAAAAGGAAAATGGATGGATAATGGGTAGCTTAATTTCCAAGCATGACTCACCCAAGGAATCTTCATCTTTCTGCAGAGAATTGAAGAGCAAGGCAAGTGCATTGAAGACAAGAAGACTTGGTCAATAATTCAAAGCTTTTTAATATAAAAAATTCAAGAATTCCACAAAGGCAACTAGATGCTTCTTAGCTTCAATTTTAAGCACTTCAATGCTTATATATAGGCTAGCATACTTTAGTAACACAGAGAGAACGAATTCAGTAGCATTCATAAGCACATAGCACTCTTGTAACAACTTATAATTTTCAAAGAAACTTGAAATTCGAATTTTAAGTTTCAGTCAATTTCAATACAAAATAAACATTCAAACATCATCTCTGAGCTTCACTGAAACAATTCCAATCATTTCCAAGTCTTAAACCTCATTGAATCGAGCTATATAGGCCACGGTTTGTTCAAACTAAAACCAACTTATATCTCATAACACACGCATATTTAACAAGATGTAGATGCATAATTGTGTTTGGTTTGAAGCTCTGGTCGTTTCTGGAGCTTCAATTGGATTTTAATGGCTGTTTGTAGCATATACCATTTTAGGGTTTTCTTAGCTCAGAATTAGGGTTCTTCATTAGGGCCAAAATTAAAGCAAATAAAGGGCATGGTTACATTCAGTGGAACAAGACGAGTTGAATGGTACCATCGCGCCTAATTTCTATGCCTGTTTACCCCTATTCGTTATTTTGCAGAATTTGGGTTCATCAATTATAGCGCTTTTGCATAAAAGCGCTGTTGAAAGTGGCGTCTGGAGGTTGAAGATGATGCGTGTCCTCCTCCTATTGGCTGGCATGCGCGCGCAGTTTTTTTTAAATTTCCCACTAATCAAGTGTTTTGCAGGTACACTAAGTGCCATGCGCCTCAAAATCTGAACCATCTGATCCACTATCCATCCAATCCAACGCGCCAGATCATGCAGCTGCATCATGTTCCTTCATTCAATTTCCACATCTGATCAGTATCCTTTTATTTTTTATTTCTATTTTAATTTCTTTGCAAAATTAATTAAAAATAGTTTTAAAAATCCAAAAAATACACAAAAAATATTTTTAGACTTCTAAAATAATATATTATTTTCTGAAATAAAAATATTTTATTTTTCTTCAAAATTTCAATATTTGCATAATTAATTAGTATATATTTATATATTTTCTTTTAATTATTCTAACCAATCAAAAAATCATAAAAAAATTGTTCTTTATATAAAATATTGTTTATATATTATAAACTAATTTTGTACATATTTTGAATAGTTTTCTCTCTAAGTTTTAATTATTTGTATAATTATTTGCATAATTATGTTTTAATTAACTTAAATCAATTTCAAATCAATTTCAAAATTCCAAAAAAATTAGTTTTGTTTTAAAATTAATTGATAAATATTTTGTACATATTTTAAACTTAATTTCTAGGTTTAAATTTATTTTCATCTTTTTTCTTCATTTTAATTTAATTAATCATGCATTAATTATAATTAAAACCAATCATAAAAATCCAAAAAACATGCCTTTTATTTTTCTTGCAATTTAAATTCCTAGATAAATGTATAGGATGTCAAATTCATGTAAATAGGCTAGTTTACATTTCCTGCACAATCGATGTAATAGCGTAGATTTACTTTCCGCACTTTACATTTCCGCATTTTAATTTCCAGCAAATATAAACTGCGTGTATGTCAAAGATAAAATTGAATCGTTAGATCACTAACTTCAAAGATAAAATATCTGAATACAAACACAATCACACTTGCACCTCTTAAGGTAATCCCTTCTCATTCTTTTCAAAATCAAAGTCAAAATTCTACTATTTTGAGTACAAAATCGAACCTTGCGTTTATATCCGGTGAAAGGATAGATTTTTAAAGGAAATAGGATAAAGACCTTACAACTCAGGGTAGACCTCCTAGTTTGCTTGCTCAAATCAAAACAAACAAAATTCTCATACACTGTTGTTTTTCAAAACTTTCCAAAAAGACAATATTTTGTATACATCCAAACACGGATTATTACAAAGTTAACGTTCTTTTCAAAACATCTTTCGAAAGATAAACAAGCATTTTGTATACATCCACACACGGATCATTACAAAATTCAATTTACAAAAGTATTTGAAACCACATATGAGCATTCTAAAGCAATTGAAAAGTGATCGAAAAACAAGTGAGCTAAGCAAACTTAAGAGCCCATGGATAACCATGGATACAAAGGGTGCTAACACCTTCCCTTTGTATAACCTACCCCCTTACCCAGAATTTCTTAAAGGTCTTTTTTCTGTTTCTTTTATAAACCTTTCCTTAATTGGATAAAATAAAAGGTCGGTGGCGACTCTATGAATTTTCAAAATGCGAAAGCATTAAGCGATAAAAAAGAGTCAGTTCACGTATCTCTACAGATCAGAGGTATGGCCCGGGATTAAAAAACGGAGGTCCACAGAACTGGCGACTCTGCTGGGGAATTACTTTCAAAAACAAAATGTTTTCAAAAGGGGTTACCTTAAGAGAATAGATTACTTCGATGTTTTCAATTGTTTGACTTGATTGCTCTATTTTTCAAAGGTTTGTTTGGGTATTTTGCCTGTGTGAAAGATTCTAACCCGAATCTCGAGATACCTTAAGTATATGACAATAGACCAAGGAAACTGTACGGCATGTACCGATACGGTTGATCTGGTAGTCATCGTTAGTGCGATACTTTGGTTTATACTGATGTCCCTTGAAAACGATCAAGGAGTATATTAGGCTTCCGAAATATCATTAAACACTAATTTGTCTTAGAACCTTTTTAGTTGAACTTGACTTGTGGCCTATTAAGTGGCTAGCTTTGAAATTGATCGAAGTTAGTTATCCTCGAGGAATATTTTGATCGGCCGCTCGAGCGCCGCATTGAGATGTTACTTCCAAGGATCATAGAACCCGAATACTATTCTAGGACAGGTTTTAACCAACTCAACTTCAGTGGGGAGGGTATCACCTATCAGCTCCATGCAAGCCTTTAAACCTAAGGCTATTGTTTGATTTGTTTTTGTGTGCCACATGTTTGCATCATAAGCATATCATTTTTTGCACCAAACACTTCAAGGATCAAAGAGTTTACCTTTGTTTTTGCAGGTAATGGCTCCCGCCACCAAAGATTACATCCGAATCAACATCTCAACGGTACCATCTGAACTAAAAGACTTAGTGTCAGAATTCCCTAGGAATGTTCAATTCACTGAAAGGCATGGTCACCTACTCCATTTGGTTACCTCAAAATTTGAAGAAGACATGATACGGGTCCTGTTCCAGTTCTTTGACCCTGAACATCATTGCTTTACCTTTCCTGATTACCAGTTGGTACCCACTTTGGAAGAATTCTCTGAACTAATGGGATTACCTATTCGAGATCAATTACCTTTCACTGGTTTAGAAAGGATTCCAAAACCTGAAGTCATTGCTGCTGCTTTACATCTGCGGAAATCAGAAATCGAGTCCAATTGGGAAACAAAGAGTGGAGTTAAGGGTTTGCTTGCCAAGTTCTTGTTGGAAAAGGCTCGACTACTGCTAGAAAACAAAAGTTATCCAGCTTTTGAGGAAGTTATGGCACTTTTGATCTATGGGTTGGTTTTATTCCCAAATCCCGACCAGTTCATAAGTGTACACATCATCAACCTTTTCCTAATCCGTAACCCGGGTACCAACATTGCTGGGAGACATTCTACATTCTCTACACACTCGTACCATGAAGAAACGAGGAACTCTCATGTGCTGTATACCACTACTGGCTAGGTGGTTTACATTTCATCTTCCCCGATCAGTGTTGAGAAATGAACAAAGAATGCAATGGTCTCGCAGGATTATGTCTTTGTCTCATTCAGACATCCGGTGGAACAACTTCTTTCAAAGAGACATTACTATCATTGATCATTGTGGAGAGTACCCTAATGTACCACTCCTTGGCATCAAAGGAGGCATTACTTACAATCCCTCTTTAGCTCTACACCAATTCGGATATGCAAGGAGCAACGGTCCTCATGACATGATTATCCTTGGCATTGTGTTTGATTACGAGAATGATTCTCATAGACACCGACGAAGGTTCATACATGCATGGGGCAGTGTCTATAGAATAGAAAGCAAAACTCTGGGGTAATGGAATTCTATTCCTATGGAACCCTACCTCAGATGGGTCCGCACTCATGCTCAGAAACTCCTTATGCCATATCCTGCTGTTCTACCTGTGACTATTGAACCAGAGGTCGAAGGATATGAACCTCAAGTTATTCTACACCCGGACATGCCAACTGACCTAGAAGAGTTGCAAAAATCTTGGGTTCAACTCAATGAGGAAAGAGACACCTTCAAATCATACTGTCAAGACTATGAGAAAAGGATATTGGAGCTCATCGGACAGCTTCAAGAAGAACAGCAGATCAACACATTCCTGGGGGCAAAGAGAAAGCGTCCACGGGAGACCTGAAGGATCATTTATTTTATTTCTGTCTTGTAAGCCCAAATGAGGCAAAGAAAAAAGAAGCAAAAAAAAAAGAAATAAATTGATTAACTAACGTTTGTTTCTTCTTTAACAAATCTAAACTCTAAGATCCTTGAAACATTGCACACACATTTCACTTCATGCATTGCATATACATTTCATACATTGCATTCATATACATTGCACATACATTTCATACATTGCATACACATGGCATCCAGTCATACACATTGCATAACAGGTTCACATGACAGATTTCTCATCTTCTCGCTGTTTATTTCAGTCAGAAGAGATGGAATCTGAAATGAGCATCAAGAATCTCGAAGCACAGAATGCCCAAGTTCAAGTGGCAATTCTGGAACTGGCAAAGGGGCAACAAGAACTGAAAGCCCTGATAATCAAGAAGAAAAAGAAGCCCAAAGGATCTGTAGGCTTGAGTCACCTGAAAAGGAAGATCAAAATCCCAGTCAAAAAGTTCAAAAAGCCACCGATCCCTGAAACAGTCGGTGATGATGAACAAGAAGACAATCAAAGCAACCAGGGTTCTGCTAAACCCTCTCTCTCTTCAAATGAAGAAAATGATCATTCTAGGGATGAACCGGATGATGAAAAATACCAACAGCTGGAAGACCGTATGAAAGCTATGGAGATACAAAAAATACCTGGCTTAGATTTCAATGATCTAGGGCTCATCTCGGATGTTGTTATCCCTCCAAAATTCAAAGTTCCTGTCTTTGCAAAATATGATGGAGTTTCTTGCCCGAAACTACATCTGAGATCCTATGTGAGGAAGATACAACCTCATACAACGGATAACAAATTGTGGATTCACTTCTTCCAAGAAAGTCTGTCGGGTACACAACTCGAGTGGTACTACCAGCTGGAAAATACCAAGGTTCATACTTGGGAAGAATTAGCTGCTGCTTTTTACAAACAGTACCAATACAATGCTGATCTTGCGCCAACCCGTACTCAACTAAGGGGCATGTCTATGGGACCAAAAGAAAGTTTCAAAGGATATGCACAAAAGTGGAGAGATATGGCTGGAAGGGTTCAACCACCCTTATCTGATCGCGAACTAGTTGACATGTTCATGGGCACTTTAACTGGCCCTTTCTATAGCCATTTGCTGGGAAGCTCATCATCAGGTTTCACTGACCTGATACTGACCGGAGAACGTGTCGAAAGTGGCATTCAAAATGGAAAAATTCAAATAGGTTCCACCTCTGGTACTACAAAAAGGCCCATCAGCGGGAGAAATGAGGTCAATGCAACACAAATTCAGAAAAGTCGCAAAAGTGAGCAGCATCAATCTGTAGGGGCAGTTCTGATCTCCGCATCTGCACCTCAAAAAGATCAACAGCCAAAATATACGCATCGACCAGATGCACCAAGAAGAAATTTCACCAGAATCAACATGCCAATCTCTCAGGCATTGCAGCACTTGCTAAAAGCAGATCTGATCACATTAAAAGGTCCTCCAAAGAATGTCAACACTTCCTCTCCGAATTATCGCCCTGATGCGACATGTGCCTATCACTCAAACTTTCCAGGACATGACGCAGATCACTGCTGGGCCCTGAAAAATAAAATACAAGATATGATAGATGCTGGGGAAATTGAGTTCGATCCTCCAGAAACTCCAAATGTCATCACTGCACCTATGCCAAAGCATGACAAAACTGTTAACGCTATCTTGGACACTGTTTACATCTATGATGTGAACGAATTATCAACTCCACTCTGCGAAGTCAAAGGAAAGCTAATCCGAGCTGGTTACTTCCCAGGATGTGACCCCGACTGCTTTTATTGCTCATGCCTGCCCAATGGTTGTGAAAATCTGAGGATGGGAATTCAAAAGTGGATGGATCGCCGTATCATTATGTTTGAGAGGCTCCCTTCTATGGACGTGCTGTGCGAAGTCTTTGCAAACAGGATGAGAATAGAAGATGCCTCAGTGATCTCCAGCTTACCATTCAAAATCTCTGCCAAGGCTCCATTCAAAATTTCTGCTACACTCAAAGTGGCATCAGTAGTCATTGCTAGTCCAACTCCATTTCCATACTCCTCAGACAAAGTTGTCCCATGGGGATATGACACTAATGTTTACATTCATGGAGTTAAGCAGGGTACCTCGACTGAAGAGACCGCAAAGTTAACTACTCCAACTGTGGGTAATATTGTAGGTACCAGCAAGATCACGAGAAGTGGAAGAATCTTTTCACCAGAAATTTCTCCAAATGTTGCTGCTGGTCCAGTCCGAGTCCCAGTTCCTAATCAAAATGTCAACGCTCGCGGCAAAGAGCCACAAGTTGAACAAGTTCAAACCCCGGTGGAGATCACTGCTGAGGATCCATCAAAGCAAGAAATGGAGGAAATATTGAAAATCATCTGCAAGAGTGATTACAATATTGTTGAGCAACTGGGGCACACCGCTTCAAAAATCTCAATGCTATCTCTGCTAAAATATTCAGAAGCTCATGCCAAAGCTCTGATGAAGTTCCTTAAAGCTGCGCATGTGCCTCAAGAGATCTCAGTCGACCAATTTGAGAATTGTGTTGCCAATCTAACCGTGAGCAATGGTCTCGGTTTCTCCGATGTGGATCTAACCCCTGCTGGAAAAAATCACAACAAAGCCTTACATATCTCCATTGAATGTAATGGCACCACTCTATCTCATGTGCTAGTAGATAACGGTTCTTCTTTGAACGTGTTACCGAAAACAGTACTAGAAAAGCTTGACTTCGAAGGAATTGTGTTACAACCAAGTGATGTTGTGGTAAGAGCCTTTGACGGGTCAACCAGAACGGTATACGGAAAAGTGAATCTCCCAATCAGAGTGGGTTCTCAAATCTTCGATTCTATCTTTTACGTAATGGAAATTCACCCAGCCTACTCCTGTTTACTTGGACGTCCTTGGATACATGGGGCAAACGCTGTAACTTCTACCCTGCATCAGAAGTTAAAATATCCAGTAAAAGGAAAGATTGTCACAGTCTATGGCGAAGAGGAATATGTGGTTAGTCACCTAAGCAATTCCAAATATGTTGAGTTGGAGGACGAATTCATCGAAACTCCATGCCAATCATTTGAGGTGGTCTCTCCAGATGTCTCTACCACCAAGCATATTCCTGCTACTCCAACTACAACTATGGCTTCTCTCAAAGATGCCAAAGCCATGATTGAACAGGGTGATTGCACAGTATGGGGACAACTTCCCGATATACCCTACAAGTTTGACAAACTAGGTCTGGGCTATGATAGTGAAAATCAAAAGAATGATCAAAGTCCTCATTCTGGAGGATTAATGTCACACTTCGTCAGCCAAGAAGTAAACGCTATTGAAGATGAAGGAGTGTTCATGAACCATATCATTCAGCCATATCCAGATGAGATTCCACCCATTTCCATGGGAATGTGGGATGCTGTGGGAGAACCAAACGGCGGGTATAATTATCAGTATGCCGCACCTCAGAATTCCTATATGTTAGAACAAGATTTGTTCTTATCAATTATCTTAGTTTTGATGATAACAATAATATGAATTTTGCTTAAGATAATATGGTACTCTAATCCAATGCAATTTCCCTTTCAGGAAATATATAAAGAGTACGCATAATTCAGCGCTCAGAAGTTGTGTCTCAAATGGTTCAGCATGCAACATCAGAACATGGTCTGGCAAGACATCAGAAGATGGTCGAAGCAGAATCAGAACATGGGTCTATGGAAGCATCAGAAGAACATGAGATCAGAAGCACTGAAGATCAGAAGATGGTATCACGCTCAGAAGCACTTCAAGGTCAGAAGATCAGAAGATGCTATGCACCAAGCTGTTTGACTCTGATGATATTCAAACGTTGTATTCATAAACATCAGATCAGAAGGAAGTACACGTGGCAGACTACGCTGACTGACAAAAGGAACGTTAAAGCTACTAAAGGCTACGTCAGTAGACACAGCGTGAACAAGGCTCGAGGTAGTTGACAAAAGCGTATAACATTAAATGCAAAGCTGTACGGAACACGCAAAGCATTAAATGCATTCAACGGTCATCTTCTCAACGCCTATAAATATGAAGTTCTGATGAGAAGCAAGGTTAACGATCCTGAACAAAGTCAATTCAAATTAACTTGCTGAAACGCTGTTCAAATCAAAACTCAGAATCTTCATCTTCATCAAAGCTCACTACATTGCTGTTGTAATATCTTAGTGAGATTAAGCTTAAACTGTAAGAGAAATATCACAGTTGTGATTATCGCTTTTAAGAAGCATTTGTAAACTCTTGAATTGATTACATTAAGTTGTAAGGAACTAGAGTGATCGGTTGATCAGTATACTCTAGGAAGTCTTAGCAGTTGGCTGAGCAGGAAGTCTTGGCAGTTGGCTGAGCAGAAAGTCTTAGGAGTGAACTAAGCCTAGAGTGATCGTGTTGATCAGTAGACTCTAGAAAAGTCTTAGGAGTGAACTAAGCAGTTGTTCCTGGAGTGATCAGGTTGTGATCAGAAGACTCTGGAAGACTTAGTTGCGGCTAAGTGGAAAACCATTGTAATCCGTGCGATTAGTGGATTAAATCCTCAGTTGAGGTAAATCATCTCTGCGGGGGTGGACTGGAGTAGCTTCGTTAACAGCGAACCAGGATAAAAATAATTGTGCAATTTATTTTTATCGCCCAAGATTTTAAAGTCACACTTATTCAATCCCCCCCCTTTCTAAGTGTTTTTCTATCCTTCAATTGGCATCAGAGCGCCGGTTCTAAGGTGCAAGCACTTAACCGTGTTTAGAAAAGATTCAGGAAGAGAAAAACGCTTCATTTAAAAGATGGTTGATGAAAGTGAAAGGACTACACCTACACCTGCATCTACATCTGGCTCTGCTGAGCAATACAACGGTAACAATGGTTATACTAGACCGCCGGTATTTGATGGTGAAAACTTTGAATACTGGAAAGATAAACTGGAAAGTTACTTTCTGGGTCTAGATGGTGATCTATGGGATCTTCTGATGGATGGTTACAAACATCCTGTAAATGCCAGAGGCGTGAAGCTGTCAAGGCAAGAAATGAATGATGATCAAAAGAAGCTTTTCAGGAATCATCATAAATGTAGAACTGTTTTGCTGAATGCTATCTCTCATGCTGAGTATGAGAAGATATCTAACAGGGAAACGGCCTATGACATATATGAGTCCTTGAAAATGACTCATGAAGGAAATGCTCAAGTCAAGGAGACTAAAGCTCTAGCCTTAATCCAGAAGTATGAAGCCTTCAAGATGGAGGATGATGAAGACATTGAAAAGATGTTTTCAAGATTTCAAACTCTTACTGCTGGATTGAGAGTTCTTGACAAGGGATACACCAAGGCTGATCACGTAAAGAAGATCATCAGAAGCTTACCCAGAAGATGGGGTCCTATGGTGACTGCATTCAAGATTGCGAAGAATCTGAATGAAGTTTCTCTGGAAGAGCTTATCAGTGCCTTGAGAAGTCATGAGATTGAGCTGGACGCAAATGAGCCTCAAAAGAAAGGTAAGTCTATTGCATTAAAATCCAATATCAAGAAATGCACTAACGCTTTTCAGGCCAAAGAAGAAGATCCTGAAGAATCAGAATCTGAAGAAGAAGATGAACTGTCCATGATTTCCAGAAGGCTAAATCAACTCTGGAAGACCAAGCAAAGGAAGTTCAGAGGCTTCAGAAGTTCAAGGAAATTTGAACGTGGAGAATCTTCTGATGAAAGAAGATTTGACAAGAAGAAGGTCATGTGCTATGAATGCAATGAGCCTGGACACTACAAGAATGAATGTCCAAATCTTCAGAAGGAAAGTCCCAAGAAAAAGTTTCATAAGAAGAAAGGTCTTATGGCAACCTGGGATGAGTCAGAAGATGATTCAGAAGATGAGCAGGCCAACTGTGCGCTGATGGCGACAGAAGATGACGGATCAGAATCTACATCAGAATCAGATTCTGAAGAGGTATTTTCTGAACTTACTAGAGATGAGTTAGTTTCCGGTCTAACTGAACTTCTGGAACTCAAGTCTCAGATTAGTCTCAAATACAAAAAGCTGAAAAAGCAATTTGAATTTGAAACAAAGAAGCTTGAGTTGGAGAATTCTGAATTAAAAGAAAAACTTTTAAAATTATCCAATAATGTTGGATCTCCTTCTGATTCAGAAAAATCCACTCCCAGTCTAAACCATATTCTGAAAGAATATGATTTAAGTTTCAGGAAGTTCTTATCTAGAAGTATTGGCAGAAGTCAGCTAGCTTCTATGATATATGCTGTGTCTGGAAACAAAAGAGTAGGCATTGGTTATGAGGGTGAAACCCCATACAAACTTGAACCTGTTGATGAAATGAAAATTACATACAAGCCATTGTATGATCAGTTCAAGTATGGCCACTCACATGATATTAGGCACACTTCACATGCACAAAGTTTTCACATTACACACACTAAGAAGCATGTGACACAACCTAGGAAATATCATCAAACTCACATTAAGAATTATCATGCTGTTTCTCCTATTGCTTACAATGCTAAATCCAAGTTCAAACAGAACTTGAGAAAATCTAACAAGAAAGGACCCAAAAAGATGTGGGTACCTAAGGATAAGATTATTCCTATTGCAGATATCCTTGGCTGCAAGAAGGACAAAGCACAACATGTCATGGTACCTGGACTCTGGATGCTCGCGACACATGACAGGAAGAAGGTCTATGTTCCAAGACCTGGTGCTTAAGTCTGGAGGAGAAGTCAAGTTCGGAGGAGATCAGAAGGGCAAGATAATTGGCTCTGGAACTATAAAGTCTGGTAACTCTCCTTCCATCTCTAATGTACTTCTTGTAGAAGGATTAACACATAACCTCTTATCTATCAGTCAATTAAGTGACAATGGTTATGATATAATCTTCAATCAAGAGTCTTGCAAGGCTGTAAATCAGAAGGATGGCTCAATCCTATTTACAGGCAAGAGGAAGAACAACATTTATAAGACAGATCTGCAAGATCTTATGAGTCAGAAGGTGACTTGTCTTATGTCTGTTTCTGAAGAGCAGTGGGTCTGGCACAGGAGATTAGGTCATGCTAGTTTGAGAAAGATCTCTCAGATTAACAAACTAAATCTTGTCAGAGGACTCCCTAATCTGAAATTCAAATCAGATGCTCTTTGTGAAGCATGTCAGAAGGGCAAGTTCTCCAAACCTGCATTCAAGTCTAAGAATGTTGTTTCTACCTCAAGGCCATTAGAACTCTTGCACATTGATCTGTTTGGCCCAGTCAAAACAGCATCTGTCAGTGGAAAGAAATATGGATTAGTCATCGTAGATGATTATAGCCGCTGGACATGGGTAAAATTCTTGAAACACAAGGATGAGACTCATTCAGTGTTCTTTGATTTCTGCATTCAGATTCAATCTGAAAAAGAGTGTAAAATCATAAAGGTCAGAAGTGATCATGGTGGTGAATTTGAGAACAAATCCTTTGAAGAATTCTTCAAAGAAAATGGTATTGCCCATGATTTCTCTTGTCCTAGAACTCCACAGCAAAATGGGGTTGTAGAACGAAAGAATAGGACTCTTCAAGAAATGGCCAGAACCATGATCAATGAAACCAATATGGCTAAGCATTTCTGGGCAGAAGCAATAAACACTGCATGCTATATTCAGAATAGAATCTCTATCAGACCTATTCTAAATAAGACTCCCTATGAATTGTGGAAGAATAGAAAGCCCAACATTTCATATTTCCATCCTTTTGGATGTGTATGCTTTATTCTGAACACTAAAGATCATCTTGGTAAGTTTGATTCCAAAGCACAAAAATGTTTCCTTCTTGGATATTCTGAACGCTCAAAAGGCTACAGAGTATACAATACTGAAACATTGGTTGTAGAAGAATCAATCAATATCAGGTTTGATGATAAGCTTGGTTCTGAAAAACCAAAGCAGTTTGATAATTTTGCAGGTTATGATATTGACATCTCAGAAGTTGTTGAGCCAAGAAGCAACGCATCAGAAGCAGAGCTTCTCAGAAGCAAAGAGTCTGAAGACCAAGTATCAGCTTCTCTGGAGGATCTAAGTATTTCTGAAGAACCATCTGTCAGAAGATCATCCAGACTCATCTCTGGTCATTCAGAAGACGTCATTCTTGGAAAGAAGGATGATCCAATCAGAACAAGAGCATTCCTTAGAAACAATGCAGACTGTCAATTAGGTCTTGTATCTTTGATCGAGCCAACTTCTGTTGATCATGCTCTAGAAGATCCAGACTGGATAATTGCCATGCAAGAAGAACTGAATCAGTTTACAAGGAATGATGTTTGGGATCTTGTTCCTAGACCAGATGGATTCAATATAATCGGTACAAAATGGGTCTTCAGAAACAAGCTCAGTGAGAAAGGTGAAGTGGTAAGGAACAAAGCCAGATTGGTGGCTCAGGGTTATAGTCAGCAAGAAGGGATTGACTATACAGAAACCTTTGCACCAGTGGCCAGGAGTTTGCTAAGTCTATGCAGGCTGAGTTTGAAATGAGCATGATGGGAGAACTCAAGTACTTCCTTGGAATACAAATAAATCAAACATCAGAAGGAACGTACGTTCACCAAACCAAGTATGTGAAGGAACTTCTGAAGAAGTTTAATCTTCTGGACTGCAAAGAAGCCAAAACTCCTATGCATCCAACATGCATCCTAGGTAAGGATGAGGTAAGTAAGAAGGTAGATCAGAAGTTATACAGAGGTATGATTGGATCTCTTCTATATTTGACTGCTTCTAGACCTGACATTCTGTTCAGTGTTTGTTTGTGTGCTAGATTCCAATCAGATCCTAGAGAATCTCATTTAACTGCTGTTAAGAGAATTCTAAGGTATCTGAAAGGTACTACTAATGTTGGCTTAGTTTACAGAAAATCTAAAGAATACAACTTAGTAGGATTCTGCGATGCTGATTATGCTGGAGACAGAATAGAAAGAAAAAGTACTTCAGGAAGTTGCCAATTTCTTGGAAGTCATTTGATCTCCTGGTACAGCAAGAAGCAAGCAACTATTGCTCTATCAACAACAGAAGCAGAATATGTTGCTGCTGCTGGTTGTAGTACACAGATGCTCTGGATGAAAAGTCAGTTGGAAGACTATCAGATATATGAGAGTAACATTCCTATATTCTGTGATAATACTTCTGCTATATGTTTATCTAAGAATCCCATTCTTCATTCAAAAGCTAAACATATTGAGATAAAACATCATTTCATAAGGGACTATGTTCAGAAGGGTGTTATTTCTTTAAACTTTGTGGATACAGACCATCAATGGGCTGATATCTTTACAAAACCCCTGGCTGAAGATAGGTTTAAGTTCATTCTGAAGAACATCAGTATGGATTTATGCCCAGAATGAGAAGATGAGAAGTTCTCATGTATGAGTATCTTCTGAAATGAATGAGGAAAATTTTTTTTTGTCAGAAGTTCTGTTTAAATTCTTTTAGAAATTATGATTCGGTTATTACTAACGTTTCATTGTCTAAGTTGATTCAGAACCTCTTTTAAAGCAAAACAGCTGTTACGTTTTATCTCGGGATGGTAAACCTGTCGTTACTATTCATGGATAAGCGCGCGTGCAGTTGAAGGGACGCCGACCATAGGTAACTGTGCCAGTCACCTCATTTGTCTTTATTATCTCTCCTCACGTCACGTAACATTAAATGCTATTCATCATTCGTTTCATTTCATTTTCTTTTAAATACTCTTTAAACTCTTCTCTTTCCCTCTCAACTTTTTCTATCTCGTTGCATTCCTCATAAAGTTTGTCTCTCTCTCTCTCTTCCATATCAAACTCTACCTGTTCATTTTTCTGCAAACCCATCATGAATTCTTCATCAAGCCCAGGAAATAATGAAAATGATAAAAACAACAAACGAAAAGCTGTTGAAACATCACCTTCCAAACCCAAAAAGATCAAAATCACCTATGATCCTCTCAAGGTGAATCCTTTCGAAGCAATGTTGTCTGGAAACTACTCTAGACGTGTGTTTCATCCTCCTGGTGAAAGCCCTCCATCATCTCCATCTTCTTCCTCATCTTTCGACCTTCAAGACTCAGCTTCCTCTGATCTTTCCTCTCCCTTAATCTCTTCTGAAGAAATCTCTTCATCTTCACCCGCTGGTAAAGATGGTGGAAGATCTGCTTCAGGACCAAGTCTCCCTGATCCTTCGCCTGAAAGCCCAAGAAGCAGTCAATGAGGCGTTTTACTACTTCATGGCATGCTGGCACAGACGTTGTCTTAGCTAGGGTCCTAGGATTTGGTCTTCGTAGTTTTATTTTTCTTTGTTGATCATCTTCTTGTAATCCTCTTTTGCTTATCAATAAAAAAAAAGTTTCTTTGTTTCACATTCCAGTGTTTTCTTTTGTCGTTTTATACATCTGAATCGTTTTAAATATTCTTTTTGATGTTATGACAAAAAGGGGGAGAAAGATAAATGATAAATGATTTGATTAAATCTATCAGTTGCTGGGTAAAGGCTCCCACACATTCACTAACAAGAACTGCAAGTTCTATATGGTTTAAGTGTTTTGCAGGTACAGAGAAGTGAAGAGAATCTTCAAAGCAAACACAAGAAGCAAAACCATGGAAACTGAAGCAAGCTGAGTGCTATCAAGCTTCAGAGATCAGAAGCAAGAAAGAAGAATGAATCAGAAGCACTAATAATAGAATTTGAATATCATTGTCTATCCTGTTCTGACAAAATTCTATTTGCTTTGATACATATAATGTTATGGCTCTGATACATTATTTGCTCTGATACACGTTTTTAGCCTAAATGCTCTGATACATTTGGCTCTGATACATATCATGTATTTGAATATACATTTTATGTTCTAACTCGTTCATGCTGACTTTTGTCGTTTAGTTTTTGTTCTGTAACATTTCAGGATGTAGAGATGCTCTGATGAAGCTCTGGTACATTCAACAATGTTCTGATACAAATCTAGCATGAAGTGATGTTGGTAGACATTCAAAGTTCTGAAGCTATCCGAGGGAAGCAGAAATCAGAAGATGTGAATGTTCTAAAAGATCCAGAAATTCAAGTTCTGAAGCTGTCCTGAATGGAAGCAGAAGTCAGAAGCTGTGAATGTTCTGAAGATCAAAGAAATTCAAGTTCTGAAGCTGTCCTGAATGGAAGCAGAAGTCAGAAGCTGTGAATGTTCTGAAGATCAAAGAAATTCAAGTTCTGAAGCTGTCCAATGGAAGCAGAAGTCAGAAGCTATGAATTCTCTGAAGGCAGAAGCTTATATGATCGTCTCTACCGAAATAATCAGGGAAGTCTTTTATCAAAGTTCTTCGAGTATTTATTTCAGGGGGAGATTATTTATCTCAGGGGGAGATTGTTAATCTCAGGGGGAGACATATTCATATGCTTATGCTATAGCTGTGTAATTTGTCTTTTGCCGTCTACTCTTTCTGATCGCAAATTCATATCATTTATATATGTTTTTGTCATCATCAAAAAGGGGGAGATTGTTAGAACAAGATTTGTTCTTATCAATTATCTTAGTTTTGATGATAACAATAATATGAATTTTGCTTAAGATAATATGGTACTCTAATCCAATGCAATTTCCCTTTCAGGAAATATATAAAGAGTACGCATAATTCAGCGCTCAGAAGTTGTGTCTCAAATGGTTCAGCATGCAACATCAGAACATGGTCTGGCAAGACATCAGAAGATGGTCGAAGCAGAATCAGAACATGGGTCTATGGAAGCATCAGAAGAACATGAGATCAGAAGCACTGAAGATCAGAAGATGGTATCACGCTCAGAAGCACTTCAAGGTCAGAAGATCAGAAGATGCTATGCACCAAGCTGTTTGACTCTGATGATATTCAAACGTCGTATTCATAAACATCAGATCAGAAGGAAGTACACGTGGCAGACTACGCTGACTGACAAAAGGAACGTTAAAGCTACTAAAGGCTACGTCAGTAGACACAGCGTGAACAAGGCTCGAGGTAGTTGACAAAAGCGTATAACATTAAATGCAAAGCTGTACGGAACACGCAAAGCATTAAATGCATTCAACGGTCATCTTCTCAACGCCTATAAATATGAAGTTCTGATGAGAAGCAAGGTTAACGATCCTGAACAAAGTCAATTCAAATTAACTTGCTGAAACGCTGTTCAAATCAAAACTCAGAATCTTCATCTTCATCAAAGCTCACTACATTGCTGTTGTAATATCTTAGTGAGATTAAGCTTAAACTGTAAGAGAAATATCACAGTTGTGATTATCGCTTTTAAGAAGCATTTGTAAACTCTTGAATTGATTACATTAAGTTGTAAGGAACTAGAGTGATCGGTTGATCAGTATACTCTAGGAAGTCTTAGCAGTTGGCTGAGCAGGAAGTCTTGGCAGTTGGCTGAGCAGAAAGTCTTAGGAGTGAACTAAGCCTAGAGTGATCGTGTTGATCAGTAGACTCTAGAAAAGTCTTAGGAGTGAACTAAGCAGTTGTTCCTGGAGTGATCAGGTTGTGATCAGAAGACTCTGGAAGACTTAGTTGCGGCTAAGTGGAAAACCATTGTAATCCGTGCGATTAGTGGATTAAATCCTCAGTTGAGGTAAATCATCTCTGCGGGGGTGGACTGGAGTAGCTTCGTTAACAGCGAACCAGGATAAAAATAATTGTGCAATTTATTTTTATCGCCCAAGATTTTAAAGTCACACTTATTCAATCCCCCCCCTTTCTAAGTGTTTTTCTATCCTTCACTATATTGCTATGGAAGACCTTACCCCGACTGGATGGGGTGATCAAATTGGAAATGAAGAAAGTTTCACAAGTCCCGTCACTGAGCAATATCAAAATCCACCCAAAGAAGTATGGGACACGCTAGGAGAACCCAGCGGCAAATATGACTATATGGTGAAATATTCCGCTCCTCCAAGCTCACAAATTGCTATGAAGGACATTATCCCAACTGGATGGGATGAACATTACGATGACAATTTCGCTTTCGAAGAAGCCAGGGAAATACCAAATAACGAGGGTTGCTTTCTGTCAGCATACACTCCTCATCAGGATGCACAAGTCTCTATTCAAAACATCATCCCGACTGCATGGGACGGCCTTATCGAGCATCTCGCTCAGCCAACAGAGATATCTCAGCCTGGGCTCTCGTATCCAGCAGAGTATATCCCTTATCCCGAAGGATCACCGGCTCATTTTCCCACTAATGAAATCAATGCTGTGGAAGATGAAGAAGACAACTGCAACTGGAACAGCTGGATACTCCCTGCTCACAACAGTGGATTGAACAACTGGAAAGCTGAGGATGTGATCTCCTTTGACCAGGAGTAAATGCCATTTCCTGTTTTCTTTGTGTATATTGTGCAAAGATAAAAATGGTTCCTGAACAATCGAACCATGAGCTTGAAAGCCGTGTGCCTTAGCACACTGGTCCTTCTATAAGGGCTTATCATATCATGATCATGTGCATTCAATAAAATCATGGGACGCTTGCATATTTAAATTTTGTGATCCTTTTTCTTTCTTTCTTCGCTTTCAAATAGCTATGTTTTTTCTTCACACACACTCACATAATTAACATGCAGATTCACATACACTCTGGATCCAGTCAACAACGATTCTGCTATTGCCCGTCATGACTTTGAAAGTCCGATCTACCAAACTGAGGACGAAAGTGAGGAAGATTGTAAAGTACCAAGAGAAATTGCAAGGCTGCTAGAACAAGAAGACAAGGCCATACAGCCTCACGAGGAACCAATTGAGGTCATCAACTTGGGCAGCAACGAAGAAAAGAAAGAAGTCAAAATAGGTGCTGATTTAGAACACAGCGTCAAGCAAAGACTGATTCAAATGCTGCGAGACTACGTCGAGATATTCGCCTGGTCCTATGAAGATATGCCAGGCCTTGACACGGACATCGTAGTTCATCGCCTGCCAATCAAAGAAGGTAGCACTCCAGTCAAACAGAAACTACGAAGGAGTAGGCCTGATATGTCAAAAAAGATCAAAGACGAGGTTGAAAAACAGTTCAATGCCGGATTCCTAAAAGTTGTAAGTTATCCTCCTTGGATAGCTAACATCGTGCCTGTACCTAAAAAAGACGGGAAAGTCAGAATGTGCGTGGACTACAGAGATCTGAACCGGGCAAGCCCCAAAGATGATTTCCCTTTACCACACACCGATGTACTGGTTGACAATACCGCACAATGCAAGGTATTCTCCTTTATGGACGGATTCTCAGGGTACAATCAAATCAAGATGGCACCCGAAAACATGGAAAAAACAACCTTCACAACACCCTGGGGAATCTTTTGTTACAAAGTAATGCCCTTTGGTCTGAAAAACGCAGGAGCAACCTATCAACGTGCAATGGTAGCGCTATTTCATGATATGATTCATCAAGAAATAGAGGTGTATGTCGATGACATGATTGCAAAATCCAACACCGAGGAAGAACATCTGGGTCATTTACACAAGTTGTTTGACAGACTCAAGAAATACAAGTTGCGACTGAACCCAAATAAGTGTACCTTTGGAGTAAGATCCGGCAAACTCTTAGGTTTCATCGTCAGCAGCAAAGGTATTGAGGTTGATCCCGCCAAGGTTAAAGCCATTCAAGAAATGCCTATACCTCGTACTGAGAAACAAGTCAGAGGATTCTTGGGACCTCTAAATTACATCGCCCGATTTATTGCCCACATGACTACTACTTGTGTGCCGATCTTCAAACTGTTGAAGAAAGATCAAGTGGAAAGGTGGAATGACAAATGCCAGTTAGCCTTTGACAAAATCAAAGAATATCTCCAAAAACCTCCAATCTTGTTGCCACCTGTGGAAGGCAGACCTCTGATAATGTACCTAACTGTGTTAGAAGACTCAATGGGGTGTGTACTAGGACAACATGACGAATCCGGCCAAAAGGAGCACGCAATCTACTATCTTAGCAAAAAGTTTACCGATTGTGAAACAAGATACTCACTACTCGAAAAAACTTGTTGTGCCTTAGCTTGGGCAGCTCGCCGGCTAAGACAGTACATGCTAAATCACACCACTTTCCTAATCTCCAAGATGGATCCCATCAAATACGTGTTCGAAAAACCTGCTCTCTCTGGAAGAATAGCGAGATGGCAAATGATCTTAACAGAATATGACATTCAATACACTTCACAAAAAGCAATCAAAGGAAGTGTGGTAGCTGATCATCTGGCTCATCAAGCAGTGGATGATTATCAAGCATTGAACTTTGACTTCCCAGACAAAGACATTATGCTAGTCAATGACTACAAACAACCAGGACCAGAAGAAGGACCCGAGCCAGGATCCCGGTGGACTATGGTTTTTGACGGAGCTTCTAATACACTTGGCAATGGCATCGGAGCTGTGATCATTTCCCCGCAGGAAGTTACACACCGTTCACTGCCAGATTATGCTTCAATTGCACTAACAATATAGCCGAATACGAAGCATGCATTCTGGGTCTTAAAGCTGCAATCGATCTAAGAATCAAATTCCTGGAAGTCTACGGAGACTCGGCCTTGGTAATCTACCAAGTCAAAGGGGAATGGGACACGAAGCACCCGAATCTAATTCCTTACAAAGAATATGTGCTGAGTTTGATTCTTTACTTCGAAGAAATCACTTTCGAACACATCCCACGCGAGGAAAATCAACTAGCTGATGCTTTAGCTACCATGTCATCCATGTTTAAAGTCAGGTGGGACAACGAGGCGCCTATGATCACCATTTACAGGCAAGATGAACCATCCTATTGCAATGAGATCAATACCGAAGGAACCGAGGAAAAACCATGGTTCCATGAAGTAAAAAGATATCTCGAAGCTCAGGAGTACCCTGAAGGGGCATCCATTAATGACAGAAAGTTTCTAAGGAGGTTTGCTGCCAAATTCTTTCTAAGCAATGGAACCCTATACAAACGCAACCATGACTCGACTTTACTTCGCTGTGTAAACAAGAAGGAAGCAGAACAGATCATGGAAGAAATACACAATGGTGCCTTCGGTACTCATTCCAGTGGACATACCATGGCTAAAAAGATCCTTAGAGCAGGTTATTACTGGTCTACCATGGAAACAGACTGCCATCATCACTCCCGAACATGTCACAAATGCCAGATATACGCTGACAAAGTACATGTACCTCCAGTTCCATTAAGCGTCCTGACGGCTCCTTGGCCTTTTGCAATGTGGGGTATTGATATGATTGGAGAAATCAAACCTACTGCCTCCAACGGACATCGCTTTATCCTGGTCGCTATTGACTACTTCACAAAGTGGGTAGAAGCAGCTTCATTTGCTTCTGTTACCAAGAATGTGGTGGCCCGGTTCATCAAATACAATCTCATTTGTCGGTACGACATCCCTGAACGGATTATCACGGACAATGGCACAAATCTAAACAACAGAATGATTACTGAACTTTGCACACAGTTCAAGATCAAACATCATAATTCTTCTCCATATCGACCAAAGATGAACGGCGCGGTGGAAGCTGCCAACAAGAACATCAAGAAAATCATACAAAAAATGACAGTAACCTACAAAGACTGGCATGAGATGTTGAAGTCTTCTCCATTCTCCTTAGTCTATGGTATGGAGGCAATTCTTCCAATTGAAATTCAGATTCCTTCCCTAAGGATTATGAAAGAAGCCAATCTAGACGAAGACGACTGGATTCAAACACGGTTGGACCAGATAAACTTGATTGATGAGAAAAGGCTCGCAGCTATTTGTCATGGTCAGCTATACCAAAAGCGTATGATCAAAGCCTTCAACAAAAAAGTCAAAAGTCAAGCATACCAAACTGGTGGCTTGGTTGTCAAACGCATCATCTT
Source organism: Vicia villosa (assembly GCF_029867415.1). Taxonomy (NCBI): domain Eukaryota; kingdom Viridiplantae; phylum Streptophyta; class Magnoliopsida; order Fabales; family Fabaceae; genus Vicia; species Vicia villosa. The sequence continues at coordinate 33,141,452 of NC_081185.1, read as the reverse complement.
ACCACAAGGTGATCCCAGAGGCAAATGGACTCCCACCTACGAGGGACCATTCATAATCAAAAAAATATTCTCCGGCGGCGCCATGTTGCTTACCACCATGGATGGCGAGGATTTCCCACATCCTGTGAATGCTGACATAGTCAAAAAATACTTCTCTTAAAAAGAAAAAAAAACAGCTCGCTAAGTTGAAAACCTGAAAGGGCAACTTAGGCAAAAAAATGAGCGTCTCAGTGGATTGAAAACCCGAAAGGGCGGTCCAGGCAAAAATTAGAGACTAAACAAATACTATCCCGGTAGGCTGAAAACCTGAAAGGGCAGCCTAGGCAAAAGTTAGGGAATGAAGCATACAACTATGTTCCGTTCAGCTGCCTACTCACCATCAAGATTCAACACCTCAAAGACACCGATCAGTCCAATCACTTTCTTCCAACAAGTGAGGGATGAGATGCTCAAAGACAGATTGGCAATAGCAGAATTGAAACTTGACTGGATCGTTTTCACATAGCTATTTATCTTTATAAATATTTTCCAAAGCTTTCTGACAATTTCCTACTTCTAGGATTGTTGTCTCCCTGTGCTAACCAGCCTATCATGGCTCTTTTTCAAAAATCAATGCAGCTTAGGCTCAAAAATCACTATTTTCACTTTTTCTGTTTTAAATACGTAAGCGTCCCAACGATAATTTTGAATGAACATGTGCATTTGAATATGATTGATGTTTACCAGGAAAAACAGGAATAGCATTCAGGAAATGTCCCAATTATCTGGACATCATCCCATCAGAAGAAAATCCCCAAGAGAAACGCATTTCTCAGCAAATTCCTCAAAAAGATTTTCTCTTCAAAAGAAGTCTTATTCCCCAGCAGGGTTGTTCCAGATTGCTATCTTTAGAAGGTGTGATCCCCGCACCCGGACTTGGTCAGATAGTGCATCGGAGGATTATGCATCTTCCTCATTCCCATTTGAAAGGGCATCAGAACTTCCAGCTACCTTTCATTCTCAAGAGATATTCAAAGATCCTTCAACAGAATACCAGGGTTCTCAAAGAATTTCCCCAGCCAAGGGTACTCAAACAAGACAAAAGATCATCAACGATCACAATATAGTCATATCCAGATGACTGGCGGAAATTTATTTTCCCAAATAGAAGCTTGACATCTCACATTCATACATCACATATTCACATTCATACATCATATTCATACATCATATTCATATTCATACATCATACATCATACATCATGCATCATGCGCATATTCATACACAACATAACATGCATATTTCTCTGGGAATATCATACATTACATGCATCATGAACATTGCACATTACTAACTTGATTTTTCAAGCAGACGGATATCTTCGACAAAGATGTTCTCAATCACATGCAGTGTTCACCTGAATTCCATGAACGGTTCTCTCAGATATAATCAAGCCGAAGATTCATTCTGATCACTTACCAACTCAAAAACAGACATCACAGATCTAAAGTTGATACCTCAGACGGTTCCAGAACGATCTAACATTGCAGATCTAAAGTTGATACCTCAGACGGTTCCAGAACGATCTAGCATCACAGATCAAAGCGATACCTCAGACGGTTCCAGAACGATCTAACATTGCAGATCTAAAGTTGATACCTCAGACGGTTCCAGAACGATCTAACATCACGGATCTAAAGTTGATACCTCAGATGGTTCCAGAACGATCTAATATTGCAGATCTAAAGCGATACCTCAGACGGTTCCAGAACGATCTAACATTGAAGATCTAAAGTCGATACCTCAGACGGTTCAAGAATGATCTAACATCAAAGATCTAAAGCTGATACCTCAAACGGTTCCACAATGATCAACTTTCAAAATCTAAAGCAGAAAAAAACTTTGGACAAGTTCCGTAGCAATCATCCTCCAAGACTTAAAGCGGTAACCTTGGACGGTTCCGAAACAGTCCACACAAAGACTTTCAAATCCTTCATCAAGATATAATCAATGGATTCATTCTGATGAACAAACCCTCAACCCATTTACCAGGTGGCATCTGAAAGCCCATCTCAGGTAATGTTCCAATCTGCCAACAACATTTCGCAGACGACATTCAAATGCAACTTCCAACATCTCTTCTGATCAAGGTAAGTGCAAATTTTCAGGGCATCTAAATATTCAATCATCTTCTACCTTCAGATTTCAGACAATCTCTTCAGGTTTAAGAAGATTGAATAGGGGCAACTGTTATACCCCAAAATTTGCCCGCATCTTTTTTCAAGAAAACTCCAATCTGAAAATTAAGAGTCTCATATAATCATGGATTTTTATTTCAACAAATATCCTGACATATGAAATACTTAGTTTTTAGAATTTTTCTTATACAGTAATTTGGCTTGCAGTTGAATTTATTCTTACGCAAACGCCAAATACTGTTTATTACTTCACACATGCTATTTATTTATTTACAGATAAATAGTACTGACACAATTGGTACAGAGTTAAATCTTTTTGCAGGCGCAGAATCAGGAAACTCAGAATGTACTGGTAACAAGTAGATTATTATTATCTTTTGTTTCCCACTAATTTTTGTACTATATTCCATTATTTTCAAAAATCTTTTCAAATCTCTTTTTCAAAAATCAAATCTCTCTTTTTTCCAACACTATCTCCACTTTCTTTCAAATCTTACTTCCACTCAAATTTTCCTTTTGTACGAAATCACATCATTCCCCAACGTCTCTATCCTCCTTTCCATTCTATAAATACCTCCCATTTTCTTCCATAAAATCTCACATCAAATTCTAATTCATCTCTCAAATTTCCACTTCATAATCCATCCTTTCTTCTTTCCCGACAAAATGGCGAAGCGGTGGGAAACGTGTTTTCTTATGGTCATCACCATTGCTACGGTGATCATGTCTTTCTTCTGTCTACATAGCCCGGAACACTGTGGACCTGGGATGCTTATGCTCCCAATCATCTACATGTTACTATTTGTAGCATGGGTTATCAATCGTCATTCTTAAAATTTGTCGTATTTCTTATTTCTTAAATGTATTGTTTATTCGTCGTACTGTTCAATATAGTATGTAATATTTGTACTGTCAGTATTAAATATTGTACTACTTGTCATAATATTGCTTAATTACTCAGATAATATTTTATGTGTTTTCTGCCAGTCAAATATTCATTTTTCTGTGCATTAAATGATTTTCAGGGTTATTATCGGTAATTTTGCCCGCATACAGTAAATATTAGTTATTTATTATGTCTGTGTTTTTTTTAACAAGTCATGTAAATAACTTTCATTTTTCACATAAAACAAAAAACAACAAAAAAGAAAATTAACTTTGACTGTTGATTTTTCACTCTAACTGCTACATCAATACCTGGACAGTCAGTTGACAGCCAAACTGCTGGCAGTACAATTCTCAGTGTTTTGTACCATCAATCAAATCAATCTTTCACAATTCAAAATTCCAAGATTTTTGTTCTAGAAGTCTTCTGAATATCACGCGATTAGCAGAGACTCAACACTGCACAAAAATCAGGTACGCTTAACTGTCTCCTACATAAACAGTCCCTGATTAGGGTTTTCTTGTTTTTACAGGAGAAACAAGTTTTTGAGAGCTCAAATGGATTTCATACACATCCATATATCTCAAAGTACCATCATACAAATTTTCAAACTTCAATTCACTCAGACGCACCGTCAGCAGCTCAAACAGTCAACAGACGACCCGTTTGACCAAAAAAGTCAACACACAGTCAAAAATGAATTTTTTTGTCAAAGTCCATATTTTGTCAAAGGATTCATCATTTGATCATTGGATGATCATAATTCATCAAGGAAAGATCAAAAATCAACAAAACCCTAAGATTCAAAATTAGGGTTTTTGCCTGAAAAGTCAACTCAACTTTGACTGATCATAACTCTCTCATCCTTCATCCAAAAAATTCAAACCAAAGCTCATTTTGAAGGAAATTCAATTATCTTTCAAATGCCATTGATCCCATGGTCATTGGATTCACCATTTGAAAAATATGATCAAAGACATTACAGGTCATTTTCAAAGTCAACAAAAAGACACTTTTTTCAAAAGGACACACAAGGAGCATCAAAAATCATTTTGACATGAGACCAAAGACATTGGTTAGAGGACTCTTTGAGGTTTCCAAAAAGTGCAAGATCTCCTTCATATGACAAAAATTGAAGGATTTACACCTTGTTGAAGTTGGCTAAATTTTGGAAAATGCATAAAGTCAACATTGCTCAAAAATGCATTTTTTCCAAATGGGGCCAAGTTTTCATGGTTCAAACATCATTTCCATAATATTATGGGCCTTCCACGACCAAGACAAGGCCCATATCATTTTTATCCATTTTTTGGCATAATTTTATCTTTAAGATTAAATTAAAAGGAAAATGGATGGATAATGGGTAGCTTAATTTCCAAGTATGACTCACCCAAGGAATCTTCATCTTTCTGCAGAGAATTGAAGAGCAAGGCAAGTGCATTGAAGACAAGAAGACTTGGTCAATAATTCAAAGCTTTTTAATATAAAAAATTCAAGAATTCCACAAAGGCAACTAGATGCTTCTTAGCTTCAATTTTAAGCACTTCAATGCTTATATATAGGCTAGCATACTTTAGTAACACAGAGAGAACGAATTCAGTAGCATTCATAAGCACATAGCACTCTTGTAACAACTTATAATTTTCAAAGAAACTTGAAATTCGAATTTTAAGTTTCAGTCAATTTCAATACAAAATAAACATTCAAACATCATCTCTGAGCTTCACTGAAACAATTCCAATCATTTCCAAGTCTTAAACCTCATTGAATCGAGCTATATAGGCCACGGTTTGTTCAAACTAAAACCAACTTATATCTCATAACACACGCATATTTAACAAGATGTAGATGCATAATTGTGTTTGGTTTGAAGCTCTGGTCGTTTCTGGAGCTTCAATTGGATTTTAATGGCTGTTTGTAGCATATACCATTTTAGGGTTTTCTTAGCTCAGAATTAGGGTTCTTCACTAGGGCCAAAATTAAAGCAAATAAAGGGCATGGTTACATTCAGTGGAACAAGACGAGTTGAATGGTACCATCGCGCCTAATTTCTATGCCTGTTTACCCCTATTCGTTATTTTGCAGAATTTGGGTTCATCAATTATAGCGCTTTTGCATAAAAGCGCTGTTGAAAGTGGCGTCTGGAGGTTGAAGATGATGCGTGTCCTCCTCCTATTGGCTGGCATGCGCGCGCAGTTTTTTTTAAATTTCCCACTAATCAAGTGTTTTGCAGGTACACTAAGTGCCATGCGCCTCAAAATCTGAACCATCTGATCCACTATCCATCCAATCCAACGCGCCAGATCATGCAGCTGCATCATGTTCCTTCATTCAATTTCCACATCTGATCAGTATCCTTTTATTTTTTATTTCTATTTTAATTTCTTTGCAAAATTAATTAAAAATAGTTTTAAAAATCCAAAAAATACACAAAAAATATTTTTAGACTTCTAAAATAATATATTATTTTCTGAAATAAAAATATTTTATTTTTCTTCAAAATTTCAATATTTGCATAATTAATTAGTATATATTTATATATTTGCTTTTAATTATTCTAACCAATCAAAAAATCATAAAAAAATTGTTCTTTATATTAAATATTGTTTATATATTATAAACTAATTTTGTACATATTTTGAATAGTTTTCTCTCTAAGTTTTAATTATTTGTATAATTATTTGCATAATTATGTTTTAATTAACTTAAATCAATTTCAAATCAATTTCAAAATTCCAAAAAAATTAGTTTTGTTTTAAAATTAATTGATAAATATTTTGTACATATTTTAAACTTAATTTCTAGGTTTAAATTTATTTTCATCTTTTTTCTTCATTTTAATTTAATTAATCATGCATTAATTATAATTAAAACCAATCATAAAAAATCCAAAAAACATGCCTTTTATTTTTCTTGCAATTTAAATTCCTAGATAAATGTATAGGATGTCAAATTCATGTAAATAGGCTAGTTTACATTTCCTGCACAATCGATGTAATAGCGTAGATTTACTTTCCGCACTTTACATTTCCGCATTTTAATTTCCAGCAAATATAAACTGCGTGTATGTCAAAGATAAAATTGAACCGTTAGATCACTAACTTCAAAGATAAAATATCTGAATACAAACACAATCACACTTGCACCTCTTAAGGTAATCCCTTCTCATTCTTTTCAAAATCAAAGTCAAAATTCTACTATTTTGAGTACAAAATCGAACCTTGCGTTTATATCCGGTGAAAGGATAGATTTTTAAAGGAAATAGGATAAAGACCTTACAACTCAGGGTAGACCTCCTAGTTTGCTTGCTCAAATCAAAACAAACAAAATTCTCATACACTGTTGTTTTTCAAAACTTTCCAAAAAGACAATATTTTGTATACATCCAAACACGGATTATTACAAAGTTAACGTTCTTTTCAAAACATCTTTCGAAAGATAAACAAGCATTTTGTATACATCCACACACGGATCATTACAAAATTCAATTTACAAAAGTATTTGAAACCACATATGAGCATTCTAAAGCAATTGAAAAGTGATCGAAAAACAAGTGAGCTAAGCAAACTTAAGAGCCCATGGATAACCATGGATACAAAGGGTGCTAACACCTTCCCTTTGTATAACCTACCCCCTTACCCAGAATTTCTTAAAGGTCTTTTTTCTGTTTCTTTTATAAACCTTTCCTTAATTGGATAAAATAAAAGGTCGGTGGCGACTCTGTGAATTTTCAAAATGCGAAAGCATTAAGCGATAAAAAAGAGTCAGTTCACGTATCTCTACAGATCAGAGGTATGGCCCGGGATTAAAAAACGGAGGTCCACAAAGTCGAACGACTAAAAGCAGAAAAGGCCAGAGCAAATAAAAGTTACAAGAAGGAGAGGGTAGCATACATTGAAGCTGAAGACGTTGACGGCGAATCTTTCGAAGATTCATACAGCGTGGAAGAGGTCGAAATAGATCTAGCTGAATTAAAAGAAGCACCGCCTTATTCTTGCAAATTGCTCACCCCTTCTAATGGAAAAAATCTAGTAGAGAATGATAAAAGCGATAGATTTACTAAGAAAACTTATACATTTGACGTCACTAAATGTGACGAAATGTTTGATTTGTTAGTAAAAGATGGCCAGATGATAGTGCCTTCCAATTCCAAAATTCCTCCGTTAGAACAACGGAAGAAGCGAGGCTTTTGCAAATATCATAGTTTTTTAGGCCATAAAACTTCACAATGTTTTCTTTTCAGGGATCTAATTCAGAATGCTATCAAGGATGGACGTCTGAAATTCGTTGATAAAACCAAGAATCATATGAAGGTTGACACAGACCCTTTGAGTGTTGCTGACACTAACCTGTGTGAACCACTTGACGTCAACATGGTGGAAGTATCTGAAATTGATGTTGCTAAATCGGAGATAATTTCAACTGGAAAGCAGGCTACTGAAAGCCTAAATGACAATACAGTCTTCAATACTGATGTTGAAGAATCCCTTGATGCAGAGATGACTGAAGATCTGAAAGGGAAAACTAGCGAGGCCACTGAAGACCTCTGGGCAAAACTTCAGCAGATACAGATTTCTGAAGCTCCTCCGGCAGTTGTTAACATGGTCAATGTTAGGCGGCCTTTATCTGAAATAGAAGAACTAGAAAAGTGGCTGATAAGGGAGAAAGGAAACATTGAAATCCCACCAAGAGGGGAGAGTCTGAAAGATTATCTCTGGAATTGTCATGAGAAAAATGGTGGAAAAATGCTGATGTGCCCAAGGTGTTCAATTATGCTAAATCGAAGGGTTCAAGCTAATTTTGAGAGGGCCCTACGAGAAAGAATGGAATAACCCTGGAGAGGAGGAAACCTATTGCTAAAAGTATACCCAAGGACTGAAGAAAGTTTAGTAGGATTCTTGGTCAGATGTCACAAAGAAAACACTGAGGTTGCATTGTGCCCCAGATGTGGAGCAGTCTATGACGATCTACTAGCACGATCATTCGAAAGGGTATATTTCTACATGGGTCGAGAAACTCAGGGACTTCGTCCCAACATGTATGTGTTTGATAACTGGACCCCATCGAAGAGGCCCGACAACCCGCACCCTAGAGCTCGAAGGGTCACATTCAAAATCCCCGCAGACATACCTAGGGACAGATGGATGCAAGTTGGTGCGAGGACCAACAAGTGGCGAAGTTGGGACCAATGGGGAAGAACTGCAATGGCATATAGGAAGCAGTTTTAGACCTCAAATCGAGAGATGTACAGGTTGGAGAATTACAAAGGCAAAAATCCTATGTCTAGATCCCAATGGAGAAGGCACCAGAGGATGAAGAAGGCCCAAAGGGAATATAAACCAAAGGAGATCGGAGAGTCTAGTAGTAACCAAATCCCAACGCTGGGGGCAAGAACAAGTAAACCTCCAGTGGAACGCAGGTTGTTCGATTCTGAAAATGAGAAAGAAGAAGAAAAAATGCATTCCAGTCCATGGAAATAAGAAGATAGGATGACAAATGATTTCGACTCAGACGGAGTATCATCTATAAACCTCAATTGCAATGTTGTATCAGTACTCCCTCATGAGTTTAATCAAGAGACGGAAGCTGAAGATTGTGAGGAAGCTGATGCAGAAGAGATGGCTAGACACAGACCTGTGTGTTATTATGTGCTAAACAATGGGGCAGTCGAAGAACATAGTGCTTTCTTCGAGAGGCCTGATGAAGGTATGAGAAACCATCTAAAACCACTCTACATAAGGGCTAAGATTGAAAATGTTGCCATTAACAAAGTCCTGGTAGATGGGGGGGCAGCGGTGAACCTAATGCCCCAATACATGTTGAAGAGAATTGGTATGTTCGATACTGATATAAGGCCACATAACATGGTCTTGTCTAACTATGAAGGCAAAATAGGACAAACTCTAGGAGTCATTCAAGTGAATTTAACTGTGGGTTCGGTCACAAGGCCAACGATGTTCATGGTGATACCAGCAAAGGCGAATTACAATCTTTTGCTAGGAAGAGAGTGGATCCATGGAGTTGCTGCAGTGCCTTCGACAATGCATCAAAGATTAACCATTTGGAGGGAAGATGGCATAGTAGAAAACATCGAAGGAGATCAGAGTTACTACATCGCCGAAGTTAATCAAGTAAATAAAACCAGTTTCAACAGGAACTTGGCGAACATAGGACCTTGCCATGCTGCTGAAGATATATACACTCCGAACAAGAATGCTTTATACTATTTGTCTTTACACCCAAATGGATTCCAATGGAATAGAGAAATAATGGACGGTCCAGAAGATACCGCACCAATAGACCATTTGCCAACGATACGGCCAACAGGCTGGGATGACGACGTTGATGATGTCTGAATCATCTTTCTTCGAAAGGATTTCGGCTTACATAGCTGAGAACAAAAGAAAGACGGCTCTCGAAGCCGAATTATCAAACATGACTGCCGATACAATTCAAAGAGAGGCAGAAACAACGGGTTATGGGATACATTCGATCCCTCAATTCTCTGAAGACACAGTTCAAGCCGAAAAGATCTCAGGTGAAGAGTTGAGTCAAAGGATGGACGCAATCTACGATGAAGAACCCTTGGGATTCGAGAAAGACCCAATGGCGTCAAATATAAAAATGTTAGCCCAAGATCCACTCGAAGAAGTAAATCTTGGAGACGGAGATCAGAAGAGGGTAACATACGTCAGTGCAAAATTAGAGCCAGTTTTGAAATCAAGAGTCATCGCGTTATTAAAAGAAAACAAAGATTGCTTCGCATGGGATTACGATGAGATGCCTGGTTTAGGGCGAGATTTGGTCGAATTAAAGCTGCCCATAAAGGAAGGGAAAAATCCCACCAAGCAAACTCCTAGGTGTGGTGTCGTTTTCTTTTACCTCCCCGTTTCACTTGGGAGGACGGCACGCTAGACCCTTCACGCGAAATTTGGAAGGAGAATGCGCCCGTGGTGGGATGAATTTTATTTCAGTTCTTCCTACGATATCACACGAACTTTCTTATTTGTCCTACGAGTAGGAAAGGGAAAAAAAGATCTCAACTAAACCCTAGGAGTTTGCTAAGTGTGGGGATTTCACCTAGACTAGAGATTCTGGAGTCCGGGAGGTCGGTTATACATAGGGAAGTGTTTAAACACCCTACATATCTGTAGTACTCTACAGGAACCTTCTCTGTGTCATTGTGTTTGTGTTTGCTGCTAATGATTGGGAAAGTTTCTCCTTTGTGTTAGGAGAAGGAATTGATTTGATTTGAAGAGACAGACAGATAGACAGACTGACTATTTTTGGTATTTTATTAGCTCGCTGAGATTCCTTGTGAACCTCATGCCTACATATCCCTAGTGGAAGTCAGAGCTTAATGTAGTTCGGGGAACTAACTAGGGAAATTAAATGTTTTTGTGCCTTGCTTGAAGCTCAAGGGTGAAGCTTGGAATTAAATCTCTGTTTACAGTGAAGAGACATGAAATTATCTCTACAGAGAGGTATTTGTACTATTCTACCACAAACATTTTGAAAGAGTGACAGAATAACTGGATTCATTTCATTCAAGAGGGGGACCTTACTTGTGTGTGCAAGTATGCCAGTCAGATGCCTCTTAAATGAAAGAAAGATGCTCGTCCAAATTAGGGAAAGTGTACAAGTCTGGGGATGTGCCAGAGCATGTCTTTCAGAGTCCTAAATGGGAGACTTTGATTGAAATTTGAAATTGAAATGTTTGTTTGTTTGAATGTGGTAGAGTAGTAAAAATATCTCTCTATAGAGATAAGCTATGTCTATCTACTGTATAAAAGCTTTGACTTTAGCTGGCTTGTATGAGGCCCAAGCTTGAGGCTTTTTGATTGATTAATTGACATTATTGACTCTGGGAGATGACTCCACTGAGGATTAATTACAGGGTATTTTAGTGTTCTGTACAAAGCCCAGAATTGAGGCTGACTCTACTTAGGGAGACTCTATTTGTGTGCCTTGTACAAAGCCCAAGGTTGTGGCTAACTGTTGAGGATAATTGAATGAATGACTCTATTTTATGTGCCTTGTACAAAGCCCAAGGTTGTGGCTGACTCTAGCTAGGGAAAACATTATTTTCTGCCTTGTACAAAGCCCAAGGTTGTGGCGGACTCTTAAATGAATTAAGTATGGATGACTATATGGGGAAAGATCCTAAGTGTTAGGAATCTTTGACACATGAAAGATATGGTTTATCTGCCTTGTACAAAGCCCAAGGTTGTGGCTACTGAATGATGAAGAACTCACTGGGGAGACTCTATTATCTGCCTTGTACAATGCCCAAGGTTGAGGCTGACTCTTAACAGGGGAGTTTTATTGTTTGGGTGCCTTGTATGAAGCCCAAGGTTGAGGCTAACTGTTTTTGTTGGTTTTGACTCTACTGAGGAGATTTTATTTATTAAAAGACTGTTTTTTTGATGGAAGCTAACCCTTCCCAGGGATTTTGACTCAGCTGGTGAATTTGTCTGTTAAAAGACTGACTTTATCATGTTTCTTTGGAGGCTGACCCTTTCCAGGGGTTTTGACTCTTTTGGGGAAATTATCTCCTAAGAGAATGAAATCTATTTATTTTTTTGACATTTATTAATTGACTTTGGAGGCTAACCCTTTCCAGGGGTTTTTATTGAAATGATGGATTGATTTTAATTGACTTTGGAGGCTAACCCTTTCCAGGGATTTTTATTAAAATGAAAGATTTGGGTAGCACTCCATTAATTATTAAAGGATGAAAGGATTGGCAGAAAGATATCTAGTGGAGACTTCTTGTTTAAAGCCCAAGATGAAGGCTGACTCAATGCTGAGGATGATCAAACATGGATCCTAGACTCTGCTAAGGAAGATTGATGAAGATAAGGGTGACAGAGACTGTCCATGTCTCTCATTCCAAAAATGTACTCAATGTGAAATTGAGACAAACTTAGCTTGTTTAAAGTCTGGTTTTAAATTGGAAGAAACTCACCAGGGTAGGCTAAAAGGTGACTAAAGACCTGTTCCTATGTTTATAAGAAACCTGATGGGTCCTTGTATACAAGCTCAAGAGGAAGCTGGAAATGCTTTTAAGAAGCCTGTGGGTCCTTGTACAAAGCCCAAGAGGAGGCTAATCGAGGGTCCTTGTTATAGCACAAGAGAAAGCTTATGTGGTTTTGAACTTATTTTGGCTCTAAGCAAATGGGTAAGAGGTTTCACCGGGAATAATTCCTCTTTGGGTGGATGTGTCCTATATTTTTGGATTCTAAGGTTTTTGCCAAGATGTTTCACCGGGAATAATTCATCTTGGGGGTTTGAACTACAGATCTCTAATTAGGAAAGAGCCTTCACCGGGAAGACATTCTCAATCCTAGGTCATATTCCTATAATATATATATAGTTTAACTGTCCTAAGGTTTATACTCAAACGTAGTTCTAAACTAATATATGCACAGTTTATATTTGACAGTAATTTAAATAAAGACTGTAAATTGAAAGCTTGTAAAGCCTAACCTGGATGGAGTGGAGGCCATTGAAGAAGTATGTACAGAGCCTCAACAGTAATTTTTGTTGTTTTTGTTGATAACAGTTGAATGTATATGATAAACAGTTAATGGTTTTTAAAAACAGAAGAAGTGAAGATGGACAAAGGTCACATAGGTATCTGAAGAGTTTCACCGGGAATAATGCCCTTCAAATACCAGAAGAATGTTTTGAAAACAGAAAGAAGATTTTGAAAATACAGTTTTGAAAACAAGCTAAGAAGAGAAGGTTTTTGGGACTTATACTCTATTAGAGGCCCAGTTAAAAATGATTTACTGTTTATGAAAACAGTTGAAGAAAAGATTGAAATGATATAAGGTTTTGTTGTTTTGAAAACCTTAATCGTCTGTTTAATCGGAGATTGAAAACAATTTTGTAGATTGACAAAAGTCAACTTAATTAAGGCAAAGATGAAATCTATACCTAATTAAGACCTAAATAAATAGGGTTTTTATCATAACATTATTCACAAAGTAATTAGGTTAAAACAAAATGAATATATATATTTTAAAGTATTTAAGAAAACATTTAAAACATACTATTTTAAACCTAATTAAAATACATGAAATAAATAATATTTTTATGATTTTTTTGATTATTTATAAAATATATATATTAGTCAACAAGTGTTTAAAAAATGAAATCAAAATGAATTAATTTGATAAGTTAAATAATTGGTTAAAGTTGTGAAGGAATTAAGTTAGAAAAGTGATAAAAAAAAATAGGTTTTGGTCCTAGCAAGGCTTGAACTCACGCCCTTATAGCCACACACTCAAAACAACACCACTGAGCCAAACGCCAGTTGGTGACTATAACACGCGCGCATTTGGTTTTGTTTTAAAACAAGTTAGAAAAATCTGAAAAAAATAAAAGGATGAAAAAGTCTGGGGCGAGGGGGATTCGAACCCCAGACTTGTGGCATGATGATACTAAGGGCGCATGTGTGGCCACTAGGGCAAGTTGTTTAGTCGTTAATAAAACGCATACCACTCAAAATAAAATAAACTCTGCCCTGAGATTTGAATTTTGCGCGCCACCACCATCTTCGTCTTCAACCTCAAGCTCTATGAATTTGAATTTCTGAACTCACTCATTTCTCAATCATTTGCCATGATGTAAACACGAAACTTGCTCTAATTTCACTCACGATTCTAAATATGTAACTAACATAAACTAATATTAACTACATCTAACTAATTTACCAGAAATCGTGAAGAACCCTAAAATTTCAAAATCAAATTAAATGACTATACTGAAAGATAAATGGATGATGATAGAGGGTTTTCAATCCTCTGATGATGCTGAACAAGATAGAATCGAGCTATTTCGCAAAGAGTACTTAAATTAGAGAGGTGAAGTTCAGAAACTTACCTCTGAAAATGGAGATCGTGAGGATGATTGAGAGCACCTGGGTTTGAATGAATGATCTCAATAGCTTCCCTGAGACTCAATGATGCTAACTGGATGCTTATTGTAGCCTGAATCCTTCTGAATTGTTCTATGGACCTCCCTCGATTTGAACTTCAAGTGGACATGGAGGTTGTTGAATCCTGAGTTACAGATGAGCTGTAACCATCTGGTTAGCTTCACTATCACCTGAGGAGTGTGTCTGGATGATTGGCTTGCCTTGAAACCTTCTGAATCACTCCATGGACCTCCAACTGCAAGTGCTCCAAAGTGAGAGCAACAATGGTGTTCCTCCACCTACAGAAGTGATCCAGGTGCTTGGATCACCTCAAATGACCTCCCTTGAGATGTTAGAATGCTCACTTCCCAAAGATAAGCTTTGGTTTGAAGAAATCGATTCTTCTTGCCAAAGAACTTTGAAAAACAATGAACAAGAGGAGAGAAGGAGAAAGCAAGTAATATGGTTGCTTTGGTGTGTTTTTGAATGAGGAATGCATCTGTATTTATAGGCAAATGGATCAGTATAGCTGCAGAGGAGTGAGCTTCCTTAGTGAAGTTGATTTGCTTTCTTAGCCATGAAGGAATTTTGCAAATATCTCTTATGCAATGATGAGAATTTTGATTCCATTTGATCAATCCCCTAGCCCTCGATTTTGCTTGATCTTAGGGGACAATTCTGAGCCAGAAATGAGCTCTAATTGGTTGGTGAGAAGATTCCTTGGGTGATTCATCAATTTGCCATAAATTCACAAATGTAATCATTACATAATCACATGTTCTTGTTTTTTAGAATCTTCTTCAATCCTTATGGCATGGTGAAAATGAATGCATGGCATGGTTTCAGATGTGTTATGGGTCGTGTAGCATCCATAAGAGAGGTTATTTGCACAAAATTTTCAAAGTCCAAAAGTGTCCATGACCTATAATTTTACTTCATGAGGCCAACTTTGAACAAGCATAACTCCTAGCTCAAATTGAATTTGGAGAAGGTTGAACACAATTTGGAAAGCCCTAAACATCTACTTCAAATCATTAGTTTATGTCTTCTTCAGAATCATTTAGGAAATTTGTGAAAAATGAGCCCAAAGTTGGATGAAAACTAGGTTAAAACACTTAGAAAAATTTCTAAGTGTTTATGACCTAAACTTCAAAATTTCCAAAACTTCATAAATGGTTGATCTTTTGAAAAAAGTTCCTTTGTAAGATGTTGTTTTATTTTGCAAGATCTACAACTTTCATGTTGGAAGTTTTTTGAGTTGTGTAGGTGAAATTTTGAGATCTCACCATGCCTTCAAAAACCCTAATTCCCGATTTTTCGCTCCTTGATGAATTTCTTTGAATTTCTTTGGCCAAATGACTTTGACATCCATATATTGATGATATTGATCTTTGAAAGTCATTTTTTGACCAAAAA
This sequence comes from Vicia villosa, assembly GCF_029867415.1. Lineage (NCBI taxonomy): Eukaryota > Viridiplantae > Streptophyta > Magnoliopsida > Fabales > Fabaceae > Vicia > Vicia villosa. Next base: position 33,126,048 of record NC_081185.1, on the reverse strand, counting down.
CCTTAAAAGTCAATGATGATCCTTCACAGTTGACTTTTTCCTGACAAAGTGAATTTTTGGGCTTTTGTGTAGAAATAAGATCTTCTCCACAAATGGATGATGTGAATGGATTATATGGAGGTAGTAGAGATCCTTGAATCATGTCTTGAGTTTTGGATTCATGCCCTGATTAGAAGTCAACTATCTTGGTGAATTAGGTCAAAACCCTAATTTGTCGACCATGTGAAAGTAATGACTGTAGACTTTGAATTGAAGTGTGATGTCCAGTAGACCTTGTAATATGAGTTATTTGAAGATGATTGATGTCTTTGAATGACCCTCTGAGGTTTTTTAGGGTTTCCCAAATGTGATCCCTGATTTCAGTCCTTGATAGGCTCAGAACCCTAGTCTGGCGACCTGAGTAAACCCGTACTCATATGACTGGATGTCTAATCAATCATAGATGAGAAAAGTGAAGTCTTTGAGCCTCATGATTGTATTAGGGACTAATCCTTGTATTGATTGATCCTTTGCCTGAGCTTTCTTGTCTTTGAGCATCCTCGATTAGGTACCAGATGGAGAAATGACTGCTCTGGGTACTTGTCTTGACCTGATGAAAAATCCTGAAGATATGTCATCTCAGGGGGGTCAAAAATTAGGGTATGACAGATGCCCCTATTTAAGTTTCTTTTATCTGGAGGGAGAGAGATTGAGATCTCGATCTCTCCTGTGTAAAAGAGACTTAAATATCAAAGAATGCCCGAATTTTGGGCGCTCCTGAGATGTTGTAATTGATAAAATCTTTGCATGATTTGATCCCGTTGTCGCACTTGGCGGGGGATGAGGAGACAAACTCCTGTAGAAATACTTGATGTGGATTCTGGTGAATGGATGGCAATGTAGGATGCGCAATCCATCTTCTTTAACTAAGTGTTGATACTTAGAAAAAGGTAAACAACCTCTTCTCGTTTCGGATGTCCATATCTCGAAACTGGTCTCGGTTGTGTTTGGACAATATCTCAGATAAAGAGAAAATTTCCAACGGTTTGTTTCCTCATCAAACTTCTCATCAGCACTTGGAGACGAGACGCCATTTGACGGTAGTAAAGAAACTTCAAAGGTTTGTTTCCTCATCAAACTTCTCATCAGCACTTGGAGATGAGACGCCATTTGACGGTAGTAAAGAAACTTCAAAGGTTTGTTTCCTCATCAAACTTCTCATCAGTACTTGGAGATGAGACGCTATTCGACGGTAGTAAAGAAACTTCAAAGGTTTGTTTCCTCATCAAACTTCTCATCAGCACTTGGAGATGAGACGCTATTCGACGGTAGTAAAGAAACTTCACCATCTTCCCTTTTGACTTGACGTCTTTGAAAGATTGTCATATGGGCCCATGATCTTTTGAGGGGCTAATGACTTCGTTTGAAGGCGGACGAACTGTTTTCGGGGTGAAAACTGCCATTCGTCAACTGATGCCTGGGGAATCAACGAACTATTTTCCTAAGAGGAAAACTGCCATTCATTGACTTTGTGGGGAGTTAAGCATCCCAGAAACAGACAAACTGTTTGAAGAAACTGCCATTTGTCGATCTCTTGAGTATTTAACAGACAAACTGTCTTTTCTTGGGAAAAGACTGCCATTTGCCAATTGCTAGGGGGACAAACTGTCTTCTGCCGGGGAAGATTGCCATTTATTGACCCTTGTCATGAAAGAAAATGAGCAAACTGTCTTCTGCTGAAAGAGACTGCCATTTGCTGACTTTGTTTGTGATAGAAAGTGAGCAAACTGTCTTCTGCTGAAAGAGACTGCCATTCGCTGACTTTGTTGTGATAGAAAGTGAGCAAACTGTCTTCTGCTGAAAGAGACTGCCATTTGCTGACCTTGTTGTGATAGAAAGTGAGCAAACTGTCTTCTGCTGAAAGAGACTGCCATTCGCTGACCTTGTTGGGGAATCTGGACTATCTTCTGGATGAAGACTATCATTTGCTGACTCCGCTGGGGAATCATTTGTAGATCTGTTGGAAGATTCTGAATTATTTTCTTTGACGAAAAAGAAGGTGGCATCTCTCGACCTTGCTGGGGAAATACCAGACCTGTAGGGAGTTCCGGAATGTGAAGCAGACTATCTTATCTGAAGAAGACTGTCGAATGTCGCTCTGCAGGAGATTCTCGGTTGAGGAATTCCAAAAGTGAACAAACTATCTCTTTGAGGGAGACTACCATTTATTGACTTGCTTGGGGAAATCTCTCTACATGGATCGTTGTCTCGAAGGAAAAAAGTTTCTCCAGGACTTGCAGGGGAAACTTGAGTTCATGCCCTCATGACTCGGGCATTCTCATGATTAAAAGCCTTAATTTGACTATGCAGTTGTGATGTAATGTATGCATGAATATTATGACAATTATAAAATGTAAAGTGAATGTGAATAGAATTGTCGCGGATATGAAATCCTATGATACGACTGAAATTCTTGTGGATCAGAAGATGTCCTCTTCTTGGAGTTCGAACTCTGTTTGGAATATCTGGTTATCAGTTGTCCGCTGTTTGAAATGAATAATATGAATTGAAGTGAAGATCCGTCATCGGGAGATGTTCGCAAAGTGACCTCATGGGGAAATCTTGGTTCCCGGAGTCTCAACCGTTCTTGGAGCAACTGTTTGTATTCTTCCTATTGTTTGTAAACTTTAGAAAGAAATTTCACCTTTATTTTTGCAAGTAAATTCATTTTTATTTTATGAAAACATTTGTTTCAAGAAAATGACTGTTTAAACTTAAAATGCATTCCAAGGAACTGAATAAGACTAGATTGCAAAGGAAAAGCACAAGGCTCAAATTATTATATATGGAATGGTAATCAGCCAAATGCTTGATTCCATGGAGTATTTACAAAGTTGGAAATTGGTAATTTTCGGGAAAAGGGCTACGATGAAACGTGACGACCATTATCTCTCCCTTCCACTCCGAGTTGCGCTGTATTCGTGCTTCGTAGAAGATGACCTGCTGATGATGAATACTCCGCTATGGATTTTGAATGATCAAGTGTGTCCTGAACACAATTACTTGCCATATATCCCTAACTTTTGCGTAAACTACCCCTTTCGGGTTTTAAGTCTACCGGGATTGATTAATATATTTTTTATGTCTCTAATTTTTGCCTGAATCGCCCTTTCGGGTTTTCGATTCACCGAGACGCTCTTTTTTGCCTAAGCCGCTCTTTGCGAGTTTTCAACTTAGCGAGCTGTTCTTTTGTTTATTTAGGCGAAGTATTTCTTGACTGCGTCGACGTTCACAGGACGGGTGAATTCTTCTCCATCCATAGTCGTGAGTATTAAGGCTCCTCCTGAGAAAGCTCTCTTGACCACGTAGGGGCCGTCATAATTGGGAGTCCATTTCCCTCTCGAATCTGTGAGAAAAGATTGAATCTTTTTGAGTACAAGGTCGCCTTCTTTGATTGTGCGAGGTCGAACTTTTTTGTCGAAAGCTTTCTTCATTCTTTGTTGATATAGCTGTCCGTGGCATAAAGCTGTCATGCGCTTTTCTTCGATTAAGTTCAATTCATCGAATCTGCTTTGACACCACTCGGCTTCTGTTAATTTTGCCTCCATCAAAACTCTCATTGATGGAATCTCAACCTCTATAGGTAGGACTGCCTCCATGCCATATACGAGGGAGAAAGGAGTTGCTCCAGTCGAAGTACGTACTGATGTACGGTAACCATGAAGAGCATACGGGAGCATTTCATGCCAATCTTTGTAAGTGATGACCATCTTCTGAATGATTTTCTTGATGTTTTTGTTAGCTGCTTCTACAGCTCCATTCATCTTTGGTCTGTAAGGAGATGAGTTGTGATGTTCAATCTTGAATTCTTCACAAAGCTCCTTCATCATTTTGTTATTCAAATTTGACCCATTGTCAGTGATTATCTTGCTAGGAACGCCGTAGCGACAGATGATGTGATTCTTGATAAACCTGACGACAACTTGTCTTGTAACGTTTGCATATGAAGCTGCTTCAACCCATTTGGTGAAATAGTCTATGGCTACCAAGATGAAGCGATGTCCGTTGGACGCTTTTGGTTCGATCATTCCAATCATGTCGATTCCCCACATGGAGAAAGGCCAAGGGGAAGAGAGTATGTTGAGCAGAGATGGTGGCACATGAATTCTATCGGCGTAGATCTGGCATTTGTGACACCTCTTTGCGTACTGGTAGCAATCTGACTCCATCGTCAGCCAATAATATCCTGCTCTCAGTATTTTCCTTGTCATGGTATGTCCATTGGTGTGAGTACCAAAGGAACCTTCATGTATTTCTCTCATGAGTATTTCTGCTTCTTTTCTGTCAACGCATCTGAGCAGAACCATGTCGAAGTTTCTCTTGTACAGAACATCTTCATTCAGGAAGAATCTACAAGCTAACTTTCTCAAAGTCTTTCTATCTTTCTTTGACGCCCCAAGAGGATTTCTAGGACTCGATATTCGCTTCACAAGCTTCATATTCCTTCTGGTTCTTCGAACATTCAAGCTTAAGGGCGTCAGCCTTTATTGTTGCATCATTTGCAGCTTTCCACGAAGAACTATGAGAAGTCACCTTTGTTGTGAGTTGTTCGTCAACATTTCTTTTTCGAAGAATATCAGATTGAAGTTGATCGATCAGAGAACTCAGCGAAACAATCACTTGTGAAACTTCCTCTGAGACAAGAAGTAAATCTACTTTCTTCAAAAGATTGTTTAAGCTATAACAGCTGGTGAAATCCTTGCTTAGAATTTCAATGAGGTTGGTTTCAAAGAACTTTTCCCTTATTTGACGAATGAGATTAGGAATATCATCCTTGTCACCGCTCCCTGCCAAGACATTAGAAGAAGCTTCAAGCTCGACGGGCGAAACGTTATCCACACTCATCACGGTCTTGAGGAAGCTTACGGGATCAGTTTTCTTGAGTTGCTCCAGTTCTGAAGGAGTAAGCATTGCTGGGGCCTGCTTCGAAGTAGTCACAGGAGTAACTATTGTCCCGAAAGTCGAAGTTTCATGAGGATTAGGTGTAGGCAAATTGGAAGTTTCCTCCGCAGCATCATGTTCAGAAATAGTATCTTCGCTGCCAGTTGGTTGTCCGACTACATTATCACTATCTGAACATTGAGGATTTTCCCCCATATTTTCATCTTGACGAATGGGTGGAGAATCATCATTTGAATGGCTTTCTTCAGCAGGCACAGTTGGAATGATGGTTGCAAGAGGCTGAGCGTCTTCGATAACCGGAGAAAGCACAGGAGATTTGTGTCTAGGAACACCTGTGTTGAGCGGTTAGAATTGATCAAAATGGAAAGGTTGCAAGAAATTCACCAGTCATTAGAAAAATCAGACGCTTACCTTGAAGATTGTCATGATCAATGTTGAGACTTAAGGTTTTGAGATCAGAAGTAGTTGTGCCCCCATCATCCTACATTTATAAGGTAAGATGTGAACTTAATCATTAAAATTAAAATTTGAAAAGATGATTATGCTATGAAATCTAAATACCTTGGTTGGAACATTATCTGGGCTTGAGTTGTGGCTCTCTACAATTGGGATAGTACTAGTAGCCTTTAAGGGTGATTCATCAGAAGATACCTTATCACTCGATGAAGTAAGCTTCGAAGTCCCAGATCCCTTTTCTTTGGTTAAAGGGGTGGCAGTTTTCTGTCTTTTTTTTGTTGCTTGTCTAGTACGAGGAGGAGATTTATCTTCGTCATCTAAAACAGCTGTCTGAGGAATTTTTCGCTTCGAAGGTGCTGGAGGCTTCGAGCTCTGAAGATGCATATTAAACCAAGTGAGTAATATTCAGAAAAATTGCACAAATTTGAAAATAGGGTGTATGTGTACCGTGGGTTTCTTGTCGGTGGTGACAGAATCACTCCCACTTGTCTTGGTGTTCCTCGAAGCTCCAGAACCCTTCTGTGCAGGGGCTTCCTTGATACTTTTCTTTCGAGTAACGGCTGTGAACAAAATAGGAATCAGTATTTCAGTGAAGAAGGAAAAGTTAGTCGAAGGATTTTCTAAACCCCAACCTTCAGGTATTGGAGTCAAGACGCGAACGTGCTCAAGACCTATATGAAGATGTCCTTCGAAAGTATCCAGGGTATGCTTAGTCGGGACCACTCGTTCAGCGCGTTTTTTAGATTGTTCCTGAAGGATTTTTATGACATTCCCACACACAAACCAGTCTGGAAAAGG